>NW_028243583.1:0-35387 GCF_964263255.1 Lissotriton vulgaris | reverse complement strand
CAAAGAACCAGCTACAATTGCCGAACTTTTCTTCACACCACATGACAGAAATATCTTACGTCAGGATGATTCAAATACATTCAGAATTGCCATTGATGGAACAGTATTGCCACAAAACCATTTTAACAGCTACAAAAATATGTTAATTGTTCGCAGATTATCTTTTCTTTTTGGGCTGCTTATTTTTTTCTGTCAGTGAAGGAGATTAGCAGTAGATGTGCAGCAGAACTGACTGCACACACACAAATACACATGCGCACGCACGCACACACACATACACACACATACAGACACACCCACACACCCGCACAGCATTCTGGGTGGATACCTTCAAATTCTTTCAAAGTAACATGCCCAGTGTGGGTAGGCTTGTACTGTAAAAAGCAACAGGTTTTCCCAATCTGAAGGTGAACAATCAGCTTGCCTTGAGCTTTGTTGGTGTCCTCTCATTGGACGATCCTTCAGCTTGTCAGTCATTTAGAGGAAGAGGTGGGATCCTAGAAAAGATAGGGTTGTATCCTGCTTCACCACTGCCACCTTGGCCCTCACCTGTCATGTACAACCTCCCCCCGCCCGTAGGTTATGCACCCTGTCAGCCCTGTAGGCTCTTCTTCGAAACAGAGGCCCATTCCCTGTGCTTAGCCCCTAACACTACTTTACTAACGGTACTGGTGGACTAACAGCCATCCCCTCAGCCTGTTGTTTCTACTGGTGGCCATCTTTGCATTATGAGAAAATGTCTTCAATGTAATTAGGTGGTGGCCATTTTAAGCTGGAGGAACTAGACTCTGAGCCTAAACGAGGAGATACTGCAAACTTTGATGGATGGCCTATCACTTAGTGGGGAGAACAGTAAGTGAAGAGCCTCTGATACCTTGACTGAACACTTGATCCAAGAGATAGCTGTCGTGAGTCATGCTAACCAGTACACAAAGGCGAGATTGCAACCTCTTTACAGGACTTTTTTTTCTGCAGTATGGGAAATTAATCAGAGAATGAATGCAGGACATTGCACAATGACCTTGTAGGAACTACTAAACAGGACACTTTGCCCCTTAGTGAAGTTGCATACGTGAACTTGTGAACTAGGATAGTAGCTCTGAGGTAACACTTCTTTTCTTTTTCGATACTGACATCAGAAATACTTTCCAATCTGGCTGAAAGCTGTGGAACCTACGCTTTACAAATGAGGCAAGCAAACTCATGTCCCATCAGAGACTCAGGAAATAACTCTTACTCACAGAAGTGCTTGGTAAACAAGCACTGGCGTTGCCAATAGGTCTCGCAGCAGGAAAGTTGGAGCTATTGGTTTTGTAAATGACAAAGCCCTTTATGTTTTTAAAATGAAAACAAAAATAAAAGGCATTGTTATTTGCAATTGTAATAGCTCAAACTCTCGTGAATGCGAGACCTATTGCATTGCAAATGCTTGTCTGTATGGGGATTGCTGAGAAATGTACACCGTACGCTGGTTTAGATGTAAAAGAACACACGTGCACCTCCACAGTGGAGCATCTATCCCCAAAGCCAAGATGTATTGTTATGAACGACCTCGCACTTAAACTGTATAAATCTACAAAAGGTGCTTTAAAAAACACCTAAAGAGATATTAGTGCCTGCTTCGTTCATGTACCAAACAGAGGTCTTGAACTAAAGAAGGGTCACCAATACAATGAGGCAGCTGAGCGGCGTGTACAGCCCAGTGTAACTAGACACCCCCAGAGGCGGCGGTGATCGGTTGGGGCACTCAAAGGCATTCTCCTTGGGGAAGTCCTTACAGCGTCAATCACCCGGCTGTGAAGACAGCGCAGCTCGGGTAGAATGAGGGAATAAAGGCGCGCGTCTCGGCTCAGAGTGTGACCGGCCGAGGTTCAGGGAGTGTGTGGCGCATGAGTCACCGGCAGCCCACGCTTCACGGGAGCTGATCTGGACTAGTGCTACATGCAACCGCCGAAACCAGATCTGAGTCCCAAATCTCTGTGCCCAATGAATATGTATAAGCGTGGCTTGGTTTCCGCTCAAGGTTCCAAAAAGAGTTCGGGTTGAGCAAGAGCCAACCAGACTAGGGCTTTTCAGTGAATACACCTCTATGTTCACGTGGTGTCTCAGAGCTGTTGTATTATTAGAGGTAATACGTTACTTCGAGATTTGAGCATAGAATCTTTTGACCAGCAGGCTTTCGAGAGGCGAGGTGGTGTTAGGGAATACACTGTGAACTCTTTCGCTACCTGGTTTCGAAAGATAACGTGTCATTTCCATGCTGGAAATTGCATGTTGAAGCAACCGATGTGTTGCTCCGCTTTAAATAAGAAATGTGCATTCTCTGGCGTTCTGGTAATTGGCCATGGCCTGTCGGCAGCGCACTGCTCCATCTCTCGGCCTCTAAAAAGATGTCTGTGTTTGGAAGAGCACAATGTGCCCCTGTGTGGGAGAAGATAACTCCCTGGCTGATATATCGTTTCTTATGTGCGTGGCATTATCTCACCTGCAGGCTGCTGCTGAGCTGTCCGTGGACGTGTGCCGCACACACAGATAAGGGCCCCAGGGAAGAGTTTCTGCGAGGTGTGTGAAATGCGCCATAGCTCTGTTGAAAGGAATTTGGGGGGTGGGAGGGGTTCTTGTACCACAGCCAGGGGACTCGCCTGCCCATGAAAGGATGCGTACACCTCTTGTGTCCTGGCGAGAAACGCAACTCATGCAGCTGTGTCAAACATGGCCTTTGCCATCAGTGCCAATTGTCATTTTGAATTGAAAACCCAGACTTTAGTTTTAATTATTACCAGTTCTTGGATTTGCATTTAACATTTGAAGTCTGTTAATCCAATGAGTCTGGACGTTCGCTCGTACATGAAATATGATTGAATTCGGCGCCGAGGCACAGTTTTCCTCTAACGCAGCTCGTAATACTTAGGTAGGTAGTTTGCCACGCAATATGGGATGCCGGCACCCTCCTGGAAGATGCATGCTAAGCACTAGGAGTTAGATGTACTACTCACTGCTCACAAAATTCTGATCACAATATGATACCGTTTTTTCCCGACAAGTAAATACTTTTAAGAACCGATGCATGTACAGTTAGGTTGGTTGTAAAAAACAAATAAAGAAAACACAAAAAAAACGGCGTTTCGATGAAGGCGCGATACGGCCGACTTAATTAGTATTCATTAGGTAGGTTTCAAATTACAATTCGGTCTCATGGGTCACAATCGCAGCGATGGTGGCTTTGAAGGGTCAGTAAAGTACCAGGCCTGTGATTGATTTTTCAGGAAAATAAACTTTAAAAAAAAAATACAGCCCTATAATTTGAGCCTGTCCAATTTTTTATCCACCAGTGGCACACTATGTATCCTACTTGAAAGAAGAGCCACACGAGTAACTGACCTAAACCCAGATGGTATCCCTGTGCAGTGAAGTAACAAGATGGAGGGAAGGCAGAGAAGGGGAGGGGTGAGGAGAAATGCGACACAGCGGGCAGGCGAGGGGGCCAAGCGGGGAGAGCGGCGATGAGGGTGTGAAGCAGCAGGGGCCTTTGAAGTGAAGCTAAGCTTCACTTCAAAGGTGTGGGAGGAGTGCTGCTACGGCCTGGGGGAAGCTGAAAGTTTATGGCCCAAAAGCGCATGCCTGTGGCCACATGAACTCGAAGAAAACCGCACGAAGAAACCCGTGGTTTCACGAGTATTTTAAGCACTTGAATTCTTGCTCCGCTCAATGCGCATGCGCATTGATAGGTCGCGAGACCTAAAAACAGAGGAATGCTCCTCTGCCTCTTTTTTTTTTTTTTTTTTTTTTTAAATATATTTTTATTGCAGGAATCAGTAAAACAATACAGTAACGACCAGTATCGTATTATAAACAATTTATATAAGATATAGCCCACCGACCCCCTTCCATAACGTTGCTATACAGCCAATCAGCCCATATCCCTGGGGTTGGGCGGCAAATGCAGCTGGGGTCAGTAGGATGCTGGAGCTGGTCCGGATAACACACTGTCCGTCCTCTGCTTTTCTAAACAAACCCCAAACCCCAAAAAGAAACCCCCCCCTCAAAATTCCCAGTTACTGTGAAACCCCCCCCTCCCCCCCCCCCCACCATCAGCGCCAGGGAGCTCATCATCATAGGATCCACTGCTTGACCCACGGGGAAGGTAATAGTGCTGTCAATGCTAATGTTTAACGGGACTCGGGTTGAGTTGCTTCTTCACTTTCGGAGTCGCTGGGGGTACAATAATCTCTGAGGGCCTGCACCAGCGTTTCCCATTCTAACGCGGCCTCCTGCGCCTTCTCATTGCCCTGCCTCCAAGCCAACTGATATCGCAGCGCGCTCTCACCCGCCGCCCATTTCAAAAGCTCACTGTGCCATCTGCTGCCTGTAGGACCAGCTCGTGCCTTCCAGTTCCTGGTCACCTCTCGCTTAGCAAGTAGGAGCCCCAGGTCGATAAATTTACTGGTGATTTTATTCCGGGGGGTATGGGGGAACCAGTGCAATAGCCCTACCGCCACATCGAATGATAAGTGCCTCCCCGTCACCTCTTCCAAAGTCGTCGCCACCTCCTGCCAGTAGGACGTCAGTCCTGGGCAGGCCCATAGCATGTGTAGGAGGTCCGCCTCCTGAGCCGGGCACCTAGGGCATTCCGCCGAAGCCGTGGCAAAATAACGCCTGATCTTTACCGGGGTCAGGTATGCCCTATGGAGAACATAATAGTGGACCAGTTGGAAACGGGCGCTACGTGTACCCTTCCAGGCACGCCTCACCAGCTGGGACCAGGTTGTCTCCGGGATCTCCCTACCAATGTCCTCTTCCCAGCGGGACTTCAGTGTGGCGAGAGGAACCAACCCCTCGGCAATCAACCTGCCGTAGAGGCAAGTGACCGCCTTCACCGTGCCCGCCGACATCATTACGTACTGGCACACCTGAGACAATTGAGGTTCCTCCAGCCCATTTTGCCAGTGCGCCTGGATCGCTCGCACAATGGCCGAGTGCAGCAGAAAGTCGCCCCGGGGGATCCCAAAGCGGTCAATGAGATCCTGAAAGGACAGGAGCGCTCCGTCTTCGTACAGGTCCCCGACGAGCTGTAAACCGGAATCCTCCCAGTCCGCCAGTCGTGACCAATCTCCTCCGTGGGGGAGGGCCGTCAGCATCCCCAATGGTATTTCAGGCGCATATGGCGTCCGTAGGCGACCTCTGTTATGAGCCCGATTCCAACAGAGTCGGATAGTCCGCTCCTCCATCGACAGGTCTCGTAGGACTAAGCGCTGTCGCATCGCGATAAAGGAGAGGATGTGCCTGGCCATACCCGTCCCTCTACCGTCCTCCGGGCCTCTGAATTCCCTGGCTATCTCCTGGGTGTAGGTCTGGAGCTGCGCCGCTAGGTAATACTTCTCGAAATCCGGCACAGCGAGCCCCCCCTCGTCCTTCGGCCTCATCAGGGTATTGAGGGCCACCCGCCGCCGGCCCGTTCCCCAAAGGAACCCGACCACCATAGAACGCAAGCGACGAAACGTAGCCGGTGGGACCCAGATCGGTAAAGTCCGAAAGTAATACAATAGTCGGGGGAGCGCCACCATTTTGAGCAGGGCGATGCGTCCCGCCACGGAGAGCGGCAGCGTGGCCCAAAAGTCCATGCTACCTCGGAGTGCTCGTATGCAACGGGCAATGTTACCATCTAGGAGGTCGGGTTGGTCGTGGTACACAAATACCCCAAGGTATTTAAAGCAGTCGGGCTCCCATCTGATCTCCCTACTTAGCGCAGGAGTGGGGGTACCCCTACGCATCGGGAAGAGGCAGGTCTTAGACCAATTCACTTGGAGGCCTGAGACCGCTCCGAACTCCGTTAGCGCTAATTCCGCTCCCCGTAATGCGTCGACCGGATCCTCCAGGAAGAGCAACAGGTCGTCCGCATAGAGCGAAACGTAATGTGGGCCCGCCGCTGTCCATAAGCCCGTATAGTGGGCTCCCGAGCGAAGATGCATCGCTAGTGGCTCCACCGCTAGTGCAAAAAGAAGCGGGGATAAGGAGCACCCTTGCCGCGTGCCACGCTCCACCGGATATCGCGATGAAATCAAAGGGCCCGATCTAACCCTGGCCGAAGCGGAAGCGTAGAGGACTGCTGTCCATTTGACAAATCCCTCCCCGAGGCCGAATTTCCGTAATACCGTGCATAGGTAGTCCCACTCCAGGCTATCAAAAGCCTTCTCCAGGTCCACCGACAAGACTACCGGGGACGGGGCATCCACGAATGGTTCCCCAAGCAAGCGGAACAACCTTCGGATGTTCATAGTCGTATTTCGTCGTGGGATGAAACCGGCTTGGTCTTCATGCACTAGGGAACTCATATGTCCCAGCAGCCTCGAGGCCAAGATGCTGCTCAATATTTTGTAGTCCACCGTCAGCATTGAAAGGGGACGGTAGGACCCCGGGTCAGACGAGTCTCGGCCTGGTTTGAGGAGAGGAACCACCAACGCCTCACACATCGAGCCAGGGAGACGACCCAACCTCTTCGCCTCCCTGTAGACCACCAGTAATCGAGGGGCCAAGAGGTCAGCGTAAGCTGCATAGAACTCCACCGGAAGGCCATCTAGGCCCGGGGTCTTGTTCCTCGCCATCCGTTTGATGGCCCCGCGGATCTCCCCCAAGTCGATGTCAGAACCCAGGGTTTCCGCCACTTCCTGTCCTACTGTGCGGAGTTCCAGTGGGCTAAGATAGTTATCAAGCCGGTCCGGGTCACGTGCGGAGCGACTGCGGTATAAACTTTCGTAGTACTGCCGGAAGCAACTAAGAATCTCCGGTTGGGTGCACACCTCGGTCCCATCTGCCCTACGCATATTTGTCGTCGTTTGGGACTGGCGAGTAGGGTTGGCCAACCACGCCAGTAACGCGCTCGACCTGTCGCCCTCCGCAATAGACCGGACCGTATAGGCCTTATAATCGAAACAGCGGAGCCGTTCGACCTCCACCGCTACTTTCTCCCTCGCCTCTACCGATTGTGTTTGCAATTCCGGGTGTCCGGGGCGGTTAATTTCGAGCTCGCGGAGCACTCGGTCCGCTGTGTCTAAGTCAGCCAGGATAACACGCCGCATGCCCACCTTCTTAGAGATACAGTAGCCCCTCACCACCACCTTGAAAGCGTCCCATTCGAACGCCCTAGTACTCGCGGAGCCGCCGTTGGACGCAAAATAATCCGTGATTCTCTCCCCTAGGTCCGCCTTGAAGACACTGTCCTCGAGGATCTCGGGGCGCATCTTCCAGGTGGGTACTGCCGGTGTCCCAGGGAACCAGCGAATGTCCAGTAGGAGGGGGTTATGGTCCGAGATGGTCCGCGATAAGTACTCCGATCGGACCGCTGCCGAAACTAATTCGGATGAACCAAGAAAGCCATCTAGTCTGACATGCAGCTCATGAAGGCTCGAAAAGTATGAATAATCTCTAGACGCGGGGTGATGCGCCCTCCAAATGTCCGTCAAACCCCAGCGGGTCTGCCAATCTTGACGGCCCTTAGCCGTCCGCCGGACCGGGGAATCGGGGAGCGGGGGATGCGAGCGGTCTATGTCTACATCCACTACGGAGTTAAAGTCTCCCCCCAGCAGGAGGGGCCCGGCGAAAAAGTGGGCCAGCGAGCCCGATAACCTGGAAAGGAAGGCAGTCTGGTCCACATTAGGAGCATACACACAGCAAACATTCAGGTCCCTCCCTCCTAGCGTGCCTGATATGGCCACGAAACGCCCCTCTGGGTCCAACACTGTCCTCGTGACCTGGAAGGGGACTCCTGCCCTAATCCATATTAGCGCCCCCCTGGCATAAGCAGAGTACGCCGTGGAAAAGACCTGCCCTCGCCACCTACGCTGAAGCGCCGCCCCTTCCGCCTTGTTCAGATGCGTTTCCTGCAGCAGCGCCATTTGCACTCCCCTACGCACTAAATAAGCATGGACCTTGTGACGCCTGGACATAGTGTGAAGCCCTCTCACGTTCCAAGTAATACATTTCAAGTTAGCAACATCAGCCATTGTCCCAGAGTGTTCTTGCACAGTCTCCCCGTTCGGGTCCCCACAAAGAAAAAGCATCAATCCTCCCAGCGCTGACGGCGGCCATTTTCCCCAACCAGAACCAAACCACCCAAGAACCAACAAAGCCCCCCCCCAACCCCCCCAGAACAGGACCCAAACTGCACCATCTAGATCCCATCCAAACCTCTACGGAGATCAACCCCAAAATCCCCACTAGTCCTACGGTCGCCACCGTAGGAAGGCCTTATGGGCCAGGTGCGGGCTGAGCGGAGGCAGTGGGCCCTCGTCGCCCAGGCTACCAGGACTATAGTAAGCCCCCCCCCTGTGTCAAAACCTTCCGGGGCAAGAGCAGAAGCCCCCCAACCCTCCCTCCTTCGTTGTCAGCAATAACGAACGGCAACCGCCTCCCCCCTGCCGGGCCCCCACCCAAAACAAGGCAGCATATCCCGTTACCCTTGTCCGTCCAAAAGGTCCTCCACCGATTTCGGTGTGATCACCGGTGTATGGGTACTGTCTGCCACTGAGTCTTCCGAGTCCGATGGTGCCCCCTGAGCACCCGGGTTTTCTTCCTCCTCCTCGATGACTTCGCCTCTTGCTCCCGACAGTTCCGACAGAACTTCCAACACTCCCCTCCGCTCCGATGATGTCTCCGCAGTCGAGGGCCCTCCCGTTCGGCCGCGGCGGTTCCTGACCCTCTTGGATCTCCTCCTTTGTTCCGGCTCCTCCGCCTGATGGGTCGAGGCGCTATAACCATCTTTCCCTGTCCGGTACAGTTCGAGCCAGTCACAGACCTCCTCTGGGGTGTCGAAGAACTGGGTTTTGTCGTCGACAATGACTCGGAGCCTTGCGGGAAATAGGAGTGAATATTGGATGCCCTCACTCCTGAGTTCACGCTTAACCGCCAGGAAGGAGAACCGCTTGCGCTGCGTCTCGTAGGTGTAGTCAGGGAAGATATTCACCTGACTGTTTGCAACCTGGAATGGGCCATTGTGCCTGGCGGCATTTAGGATCAGGTCTCTGTCCCGGAAATGTAGCAACCGCGCCACCACTGGCCTTGGGGCTCGTCCCTGCTGTGGGGGCCGTGCTGGGACTCTGTGGGCCCGTTCTAGAGTGTAAAAGGAGGACAGGCCCTCCGGGACCACCGTGTCTCGGAGCCAGGTCTCCAAGTATCGCACCATATCGCCATCCTCGATTTTTTCCGGCAGGCCCACCACCCGAATGTTATTCCTCCTGTTGCGGCCTTCCGCATCCTCCGCCCTCCGTTCGAGGGTCTCGATTCGGGACATGGCATCCTTTATCGTCGCAGCCAGGGTTCTCTGCGCCGGTTCTAAAGTCTTCACCGTGCCCTCCACCTCCTTGACCCGGGCTGAGAGTTTACCATGGTCTGCCCTAAGGAGGCCCAGGCCGGTCGTCACCTGGGCAATGTCCTGTTGGAGGGCCGACCGAGTTGCCTCAATCGCTTCCAGTACACGGTCGAATTGTTGCTGGAGTGGTGCGCCACCAGGTCGTTTAGGGTCTCCATGCTCTTCCTTGTCCTGGGCTTCAGAGTCTGAGGTGGTCTGGCTGGATCCCTTGGCTCCTTTAGGTTTCCCCATGCTGCCAGGGGCTCTCCGCGAGGGTCCCGGAGTAGGCGTCTCCGTGTACAAGTGTCCCGCACGACCTTCCCGGGATTTCGTTCTCAAGTCTGGTATGGGCGATCTCCTTCTCCAGAGCCTGTGGAGACTCCGCTGCTTCGGCTCACGCCACCGCCACGGCGTCCGAGGGCACCGATAAGGGGGCGGAGACAGCCGTCGCCGAGTCGGGCAGGCCCGTTCACCCACTATAGCTCCGGGGCGAGGGCCACCAACTCCCTCGGTTGACCTGTGGCGCCAGAGTGTCGCGCCATCCATGTAGTTTGGCTGGACAGGAGATCGTGGCTAGTTGCGGAGTCACGGTGCAGACCACCGCCTGGAACAGAGGGCACCCGCGCCCGGTGCCCTCTAGTGCGTGGGCACCCGCCCGGTCGTCTAATCGAGCATAAACCCGTTGTAGAAGGTCCGAACCTGCCAATGTCCAATGTCTAAAACAACTGAGGATGGTGAAGCCGGGTGCCAGGCGACACCCGCGAGACCTCTTCAACTCCGTAGTTTCGATCAATGGGACAAAGGGGTCCGGGCGCCATGTTGGGTCGCACTCCGCAACTCCGCAAACTTCGGCATTTCTTCGAAGCCACCCCCGTCCAAACTCCACCAAGGCCCCCGGCAGGGTGTCGTCGCCTCGCTCAACCGAATGCGGGGTCTGGGGCGCCCCTCAGCCTCCGATGTTCAGGATAATTTCGGGCTTAGTCCCGGAGCCGAGCTCTCAGGCGACCATCGCCATCGGCGCCCAAGCCACGCCCCCCGCTCCTCTGCCTCTTGTGGTGGGGACCGCGGTCACATTGGACACTCTGATGTAAAAACTGCTTTCCATTACATTTGCAAGAACAAAAGTAAGGAGAGATACTGCAAAAGTCTCTATAGAGGTGAAATTATTTTATAACAGCATTGCCACTTTCCAAAACGGTTCCAGTTTGACTGAAGCCATGGAGGACCAAATAAATAATTTGCTAGAACGGGCATTGGAAACATGGAACCTGCAAAAATTCTATGGAAGCTTCATTGGCTCCCTGTCAAACAAAGAGTCAATTGCAAGCCCTATGCATCAGATTTAGGGCTTTGCACCACCTTCGGCCAAATTACCTTAAAGACAGGTTCAAATGGTATCTTCCGGAGAAGCCCCTCCGCTCAAGAGTGGCCAAAAAACACTGCAGTCCCAAAGTTTAAGCGCGCTGCCAGGGGCGGTAGAAGATTCGTGACAGGGGCCTCAAAACTTTGAAACTCCCTGCCTTTGCCCATTAAATCGCAGATAAACGTATTCTCCTTTCGTAAGGCATTGAAAACCTGTCTCTTTACTTATGTTGTTATAATAACCAACTTTATTGAGGTTTTACGACACGACAGCTTATCATACAATGAGAAATATGAAGGAAATACATGAGTACCATTGTGGTGGGCATTGTTATGAGGGACATACAACATCACCATGTCAAATTGATAGGCCATAATAATCACACCATTTACCCAATATCCTTGCATGCTTCTTGGGGCAACCAAGCACCTCAAATATAGGCTTCTCTTCATGGGCACACTAGTCTACCCCCGCTTGACAGGTCCCAATAGATGGTGGCTCTCCCGCCTCCATGCATGTGCCACATCCCGCTTAGCAATCAGGCAGGCCACGCCCGACAATGCTCGTTCAGCTCTAGGGCCCCCACTTCCTTCAGTACCCCAAGCAATGCCAAGTGAGGGTGAACTCCAGAGGATGTCCTAGGACATCAGAGAGGGTGTGTCCCACCTCTTCCCAAAAAGGCTGAGGCACCGGGCACTCCCAAGCAACATGATAGAAGTCCACCCTCGGAAGGGCACATCGTGCACATAACACATTAGTGCCCAGAGATGAGCGGCAACTGCCTTGGCGCAAGGTACGCTGCATGTAAGTAATTGAATTGGATCATACACAGCCATGTCAGACTGTCAATTCCCAAGGCACCATGCAGGCCTTTATCCAATCATGTTCGTCTAACACTCCCACCCAGGCCTCCCATCGCTGCAGAGCCATGTAAAGACACTTGGAGTGTGAATCACCAGAGACCGGTAAATTGTGGACATAGGCCCCTTTACCCAGTTTCCCTTGAAAGATCTTCGCTGCCACCAGGCTAAACTCAAGCAACGTACCCTCCGAAGGTCATGGGATGACAGGGAGTGACGTAGCTGAAGGTACCTGAAAAACTGCGACTTGTGCAACTAGTACCTGTTTTACAACTTCTGAAAAGATATAATAGTCCCCCGTGATAAACATCCTCAAGATAGGAGATCCCAAAGTGGTCCCAATGCAGAAAGCCCTCTAGAGTCGACACCTGGTTCAGCCATGTTCCATGCCACAGGGAAATCATCCCAGTGAGGCGGCAATAGCAGTCAGTGAGGTGAAGAGCTGCCCTTCAGCAGGCGAGGGACACTCAAGTACAGAAGGACAAAGTGGTCGGTGCTGTGCCCCATATAAAAGACCAAGCATGCCATTCATTCCCAATGTATGTATTTCCAACCGATATGCAATATCGTCCCTCCCCCAGTGAGCCAGTCATTGACTGCCACAAGATGTGCCGCAAAGTAATATAAGTAGATATCTGACAGGCCTAGGCCCCAATCAAATAGAGACTTGTGAAATGCATGAAACGGTACTCTATGTCGGCCCCCTGCCCACACAAATCTGGTAATTTTCGCAGTTAAGAAGTGAAACCATTTGCGAGGGATGGAGTATGGATAGTTGCCCAACACGCACAAGCAGTGTGGCATGCACACCATTCTGAAGAGGGCTGTTTGCCCATGGAGCTCAGAGGAGTGTGGCACAACTATTAAAGTTATAGTTGAGCTGCAAGTCCAGCCCACGGAAGTTGAGGACTGTTACAATGATATGAGGGTCCAGAGGTGGTAGGTTTCAAGTAAGTATTTATTGTAATACAGAGTTACAGAGGTATGATGTTAAAGCCAGGATAGAAAGTAGGCCAGTAAGTATCTCTGTAAATACGCCCCACCAGGAGCTGTCCTCCTGGCAGCTCAGCCTTCAGTCACCAACTGAATCTGTTCACCCATTCAACATTCTATGACATGTACAACATTCCACACAGACAGACTAGAGAGCAGGGGAAGACAGAGGATAGAGAAATAACCATACAACATATCCCCCTTCTTTACACTTGAAACAAAAACAAAAGAAGAATCAAAGAATGAATAAAACATGCTAAACGTAATAAACAGTATACCAATGAAAGCAGAAATGTAAACAGAATAGAACAGAAGAATAAGAAGAAAATTGAATGAAAGAACTATGAAGCTTGAATATAAGAGAGCACATATCTTCTCCCTTTAATGGTAAAAGAACGAGTAAAACACTTACAAGAAATAGAGAAAAATAAGAAATAAAGGAAAGTTAGTGAAAAGTACTCGGACACATCAACACATACCAGTTGGCCGGACCGGAGTGGAGAGTAACCAACGAACAAAAGCACTAAGAAGAGAAAAGCAAGAGAAGTACTCCCAACAGGAGAATTCACGAGAAAACTCCATTACAAAGTGAGAAAAGAGGTGAGAAAAGAGGATATATACATTTAACAGGAGTACACCCAAGCAATACAAAATCATGAATTTCAAATTTGCCAGTAATCTGGCATCAAGTACGCCCAAACAATACAAAATCATGAATTTAAATTTGCCAGTAATCTGGCATCAAGTACGCCCAAACAATACAAAATCATGAATTTAAAGTTGCCAGTAATCTGGCATCAAGTACGCCCAAACAATACAAAATCATGAATTTAAATTTGCCAGCAATCTGGCATCAACTTAAATACAGGGTTCCGTGCACTGAACCACTGTGAATGCAATATTCGAGTTTTAGATAAATCATCATTAATAATAGTGCGGGTGTAAACATCGATGCATATCAATATGACAAACTTAAGTTAATGAAGAAAGAACAATGTAAACTGCGAATAAAATTACATGAATACTCATAACATGTAAGGAACAACTTACTAAACGTGCTCAAAAAGTAAAACGTAAGCATTGAAATATAACATTTTCATGAAATACTCGCAGAAAATAATTCTAGAAATAAAAGCAAGTGTTCATAACATACAATTACTTAGAATTGTATACAATGTATAATCAACAACACAAATTTTAATGAATTAAATGCACATAATACGCAATTTTCACCTAACGTAAAGCACATTGAAATAAGCAGAGTCATATACACACCTAAATAACCAAATAAATAAGAATCATAGTGCGGTGTGATAACCTTAAAGAAGTGACTATGCTAGCATAAAAGAATATGCCTAGTAGAAGTAATGAACATGTGGCAAAAATAATAAATCAACACAAAAAACGTAGTCACCGTTGTCATCAAAGAAATAAGCTGAATAGCTGTGCGAATCAGCGCAAGGAATTGAATCGCAGTGCAGAACAATGTTGAAATATATGTGAAAAAACTGCAAACTGAAGAAAATAGATCTCTAAACAGTACTCACGTTAGTGGTGTCTTCTTAAAAAAAAACGTGTTTCCACTAACCGGAAAGGACATGACGATCAGTTTGCGAAATCGGTGACCTGCAGGAAAAGAAAACCTCTCAGCTGATAAACGAAAGTAGCATTGAAGACGGAGAGCCATAGCAAGTTAAGAGTTCCAGGCGAAAACAAAAAACAGTCCAAAGGATTCACGTTCTGTCCAATAGAAGCCAAACAAATAAAGCAAAGAGAAAAAAAAACGTAGTTGGAACTAGATAGTTTGCTGTACACAGTGTATAGTATTTGATGCACGATATTGGCTCCTGCCAAAATAAAGATGGCGGCACGTTTATTTACGCAATGCCCTATGGTTCAAGGGAAAACTTGCGCCAAGAGAAAAAGCCGTATTGATGCAGAAAGAAGGACGTCATAGAAAGCAAGTTGACAGCGGTGGAGACGCATTGAGGTAAGAGGCGCAGCGCGCGCTCTGCTCTGCTCCAGTTTGTTTGAACGAAACTGTCATTCTCCAACTGCCAGCAATGGCGCAGCAAAATATCAAAGACAAAAGAACAGTCACACCAATTTCACGTGACATACCGAACATAGGGCCATATGTATCAAGCTAATTAGCATTCGCAAAGGCCGAAATTCTGCGAATTTCGGCATTCGGCCTTTGCGAATGCTAATTTGACAAATGGTATGTATCAAACATGTTTGATGCAAAATAAGGAATAGCAAAATTTGCAATTCCTTATTTTGCGATTGCACTTAAGGAATCACAAATTTTGCGATTCCTTAAATGCAATATATCAAACAAAAAATATTCAAAAAATGCCATTAAGGAATCGCAAATTACCACCAACTTCTAGTTGGTGGTAATTTGCAATTTCTTTTCAAAAAGCTTTTTTCCAAAAAACAAAAGGTGCCATATGACGCCCATACATGCCCTTAGGGCATGTATGTGCGCCATATGCCTCCAAATGTCTTTTTCAGGGGTGCAGCAGGGTGTTCTTGAGACACCCCTGCACCCTTGAAGAAATTCCTAATTTGCGATTAGCTAATTGCTAATCGCAAATTGCACCTTCATTCCTATGGGCCTCCTGGTCCATGGAAATGAATGGGTAATTTGCGATTAGCAATTTGGTAATCGCAAATTAGGAATGGTAAAGAATCGCTATTTAATAGCGATTTTGTACATACATACCGTTTTGCGAATTTCAAATAGCGATTCCTTAAAATTCGCTATTTGGATTTCGCTAAACAGTAGTATGATACATATGGCCCATAGGCTTAAGTTAAATAAATGCTTTCTATTCCAGCAGATTAAATACACTGCTCCACACGGCCAGGCTGAAACGCTTGAGTAAACTAACAGCTCTCAAAAGTACTGTGAAATGTTTCTTTCTTGCTCTCCAATTAGTTGGGAAATCCAGTGTGTTGCTAATTGCAATCGCGTGATAACAGCCAAAAATTGTATAGTTAGCCATAATGTGTTTGCTGAAAATGGCAGTAGTGTTAACAATAAAATGCAGCTTGATGGTTGAAACTCCAGAAAAACGCTTGGCTTTTATGTACTGAGCTGGCATCACACCAAATCAACCCAAAACGAAGTGCAGCCACAGTAATAAATTTCATTAATGAAATAAAGACTCTGCTCACATAAAAATGCTCATAAAAATGCCACTTATCTTGAAAATTTGCAGAAAAAAAACTGTTTGCGATGTTGAAAGTCACTGACTCTAATAAAAATTACACAGAAAAATACAGAAGGGTGATCAGGCCAACTGTAACTGTGAAAAGTGTGTCTGAAGAGACAGGGTATCATAAGGCAGAGCACTTGATGAGCAAGAAATCGGCTAACACACAGCAGTAATTTGTTAAAAAAAAATAGTCAATCCAAGGCAGACACGAATATCTAAGAGAACTCACCAAGCTTGTGTAGAAAATTGGCATGCCCGAGTTGAGGCTGACGGTGTCTTTGTCACTGGTGGGGCTGGGGCTGCCAACAAATTTTGCTGAGTAGGTACAAGCTTGGGTTCTTTGAAGTAGTTGAAATCTTTTAAAATATATCATTTGCTGTACAAGTAAGTCCTTTGAAACAGAATCCACGCAGGTTTTGTAATCCAAATCGTCTCCAATGTTACAATGATATGAGGGTCCAGAGGTGGTAGGTTTCAAGTAAGTATTTATTGTAATACAGAGTTACAGAGGTATGATGTTAAAGCCAGGATAGAAAGTAGGCCAGTAAGTATCTCTGTAAATACGCCCCACCAGGAGCTGTCCTCCTGGCAGCTCAGCCTTCAGTCACCAACTGAATCTGTTCGCCCATTCAACATTCTATGACATGTACAACCTTCCACACAGACAGACTAGAGAGCAGGGGAAGACAGAGGATAGAGAAATAACCATACAACAAGGACCCATGCCAGGTCCGGCATGGGAGAACCCTGAATTCCTAGGTATTTAAACGAGTTTTATGGAGAGGGAAGGCTAGGACACCAAACCTGCCCCAGAGTGTCACCCCTGACCTCCACCAGGCAAGACTTGCCTAGCGCCCGAATGCCTCTCCTTAAAGCCGAAGAAGTTTAAAACACCGGGGGCTGGAGCACTGTGGGTTACTCAAGAACAAGAGCAAATCATCTGCGCATAATGATACTTGGTCCTAGAGACCAACTCCCCACTGCCAGCCCCACACCTGAGCATCCCAATGTATAAGCCGCACCAGGGGTTCCATCACCAGGGCAAATAGAAGGGGGCACCCCTGGCGTGTGCCTTGTTCAATGGGAAACACCGGAGACAGAACCCCATTCACTCTGACATGAGCGGTCGGGGTGTGGTAGAGGATCCGAACCATCCAGCAGAACCCCTGCCCAGACCAGACCGACGAAGCCCCACGACACTGTATCGAACGCCTTAGTGAAATCTATCAACTGGAGGGCTAGAGTGCCATCAAAATCTGCCATGCAGGACAGTGGCACCCGGACCCTCCGAATACAATGACACGTACTACGGCCCAGCATGAAGCCACACTGATCTGAATGGACTAGGCAGGGCAAGGCTCTGCCCAGCCACGCTTCCAGCACTGTGGCATAAATCTTGATGTCATAAAATAAGTTGGTGATCTGAGCACTCCGTTTTTGGTTTTATCAATCGTAATTTTGTCCTGATATTTAGATCTGTGTGCTGCGCCTGACAGAGTGTACCTAAACAGTCCTGGTAATTATGTAGGGAAGGCTAGCTTGCAGGATTGCCTTCTAGACTCAGGTACGCACTACTATTATGAATTTATAATTCTCAACAAGTTAAACCACGTTTAAAGCACAAGTATTGTGCAATTTATTCTTTGTATATTACTTCATTCAATTATTCATTTTCAAAAACATGTTTACACATTAAGTGTGATATAATTCAAATGTTAACCTCCCTACCTCGAGACCTTAGGTCCCGACCCCTGCGCACATTTGCCAGTGGGATCTACCCAGACTTCATTAGTACTCTCTGTACAATAATACAAAATATTTCACTGCTTAGTTGAACATTTATTTTGACACCATGAATATTCACTCGATGCACATAATGTTAAATCATGAAACTTGTTTTACATGCAGTACATATCATGCTGTAATTTATTCTTTTACACAAACATTCTGACAGTGTTCTTCTGTTTTCATTTCAAGATGCTCCATGCATTTCGGGTCTCACAGGACCCTTCATCAGGAGCAAGTGCCATCTACAAAAATAATAATGCACAGCAATGAGCTTGATATCGCAACTGGGGTAAACAATATAACAATACAAAAGAGCAACATGCTTGCTAGTAATATGTGATAACTTAATCAGAAAAAGTGTATGTGAACCCAAACCATCACCACCGTGATTACACTGAAACGCAAAAACAGAATGACCAGCTTACTTGATACTTTTGAAACGACGCACGTGGTACCTAAAAAATTAAAACAACCTTCTATAAAAGAAACCCTGTGTTAAACTGATTCCTACAAGCATATATCAACTTTGCCTTCTGGACTTACCAAAAGGCTTCATATGTTTCAAATCCTGATGTCTAAATATCCGTGCTTGGTAACTTGTTAAACGCGACCGCGTTTCAAATCCCTATAACAACAAGAGCATAGGCACAATATCTAATTAGACCCTCTGTTGAAATACCGCATTTAACAATTCCATTCAAACACGCTCTTTTTCTAAATTCCACGAATCTTACCGGTTCCCTTGCAAATCAAGATCTAGAACTCCGCTCGACCGTCCTCCAAGTGAATGCAACTCCGCAAAACTACGCATCCGCGAGACGCTGTTACCAACGAGTTCAACGGTAAACACTAACAAAGGACTACTATTCTTAGATGTAATGCAGCCGCCATAGTTGAGGGGGTAAAAACAACTTGGCTGCAAGTTACAATGCCAAAAGAAAACCTTTAGCCATGATTACTTATCCATGGAAATATTCATCAAAAAAATATATATCGGAAAGAACAAAAAGTGTTTACAATGTACGACGCAGTACTATAAGGTCAAAACAAAACAAAGATATCACTCCGAAAACCTCGTGATTCAACCAAAAATACGTGGTGTGAAAAATATAAGTGTGTAAGCATGCTGAGACAGACCAGAATAATGTAAACAACATACTCGACCTATATACAGAATATATACATGTTTACTTATCTGCAGTTAACCACAATAATGAGCAAAGTTACAGAAAACAAGATAAATCTATCCTTTCATTTAATCCTTTCGGTTCTTGGGTACCCAGCTTTTTTATCCAAAATATTTCTTGCTGCAAGAGGGATCTAGTACGATCCACTCCTTCAGGGAGAACTACCTGTTCTAGCACTGAGAATTTTAATTGAGATATGCTGTGTCTCTCATTGGTCCAATGGGATGCTAAGTTGCTTTTCATATTTTTATTTCTTATCGTACTCTTGTGTTCTGAAATACGCACTTTTAGTTTTCTTTCTGTCTTTCCTACATAAACTTTCCCACAGGGACATTTAATGTAGTATATAAGGTTTATAGAATTGCAATCTGAATTGTGATGTAATTTTATTTCTTTTCCTGATAGGGGATGTTGTATAGTGTTGCCAGTGATGACGTTGCTGCAGTGCACATTGTTTGCACATTTTTTCATGCCTCTATTCACTGATGTATCTTTCTTGTGAGTTGAGAATTTCAGAATCTCTTTCAAGTTCTTAGACCTTGTGTATGCAAAGAGTGGTTTAACGTCAAATAAACCTTGAAAATCAGTTTCCTTTTCCAACAAAACCCAATGTAGGTTGATGATATTCTTGATTTTTTGGGTACTCGTATTGAATTTAGAAACAAATACGTGCCTTTCTTTTTTAACCTTGGGTTTCTGAATTAACAGATTTTTCCGTTCCATGGCATGAATCCGTTTGTTTGCTTGTTCTATGATGTTAGTTGGATAACCTCTTTGTTCATACTTTTTAGCTTGGACGGTCAATTGACTTTCCAGATCACTTTTGTCTGAGCATATTCGCTTCAACCTCATAAATTGTGAGAAAGGGGGATTCTTTTTGAGGCTAGGAGGATGAAAGCTTTGATATTTTAAAGCGTTATTGACATCTGTGTCCTTTCTGTGGAGAGTCGTAATCAATTTTTTGTCTTCTATTTTAAGCAACACATCCAAAAAAGATATTTGACGATCACTTATTTCATAAGTGAATTGTATGTTTTCATCATATGTGTTCAATTCTAGAAGTTTTCTCTCAAGATTTTGTCTATCACCAATCCATACAATAAAAATGTCATCTATGAACCTGCAGAACAATTTCATAGAAGTTTGCCATTCTTGATCATTGAAAATATTGTCGAACTCAAATTTGGCCATGTAGGTATTGGCGTACGCCGGCGCCGCAGAAAAGCCCATGGATGTGCCTTTCTGTTGCAAGAAAAACTGATTGTTCCACTGGAAATAACTGTGGAACAGACAAAAGTGCAAAATTTCCAATATGAAAATTTGATCTGCTCTGATGTTAGTTTGCTGAAGTAATGCCCATTCAACTGCCTCTATTCCTGCTAAATGGGGAATGGAGGTATAAAGTGACTTAACGCCTACAGTACATAGCAACAAATTCTCAGTATACGTGACTTCTTCGATTTTATTCAGAAAATCAGTCGTATCTTTAACATATGAACGCCATTTTTAAACAAACGGCTGGAGAAAAGTGTCTATATATTGGCCTAAGGGCTCAAAAATGGTTCCACATCCAGTGACGATTGGCCTCATGGGAGGATTCTGAAGATCTTTGTGGATCTTGGGAAGCATGTACAGTTTAGGTTGTCTTGGTAGATCTATAGTTAGGAACTGTTGTGTAGAAGCTGTAATAACGCCTTCATCAAAGGCTTTTTCTAAGATCATATTGAGGGAAACTTTAAGCTCATTGATGGGATCCTCCTCAAGTCATAAATATGTTGAAGTGTCTTGCACATGTTCATTCACCTTCTCCATATAAAAGGTTGTTTCCATAACAACAATGGCTCCACCTTTGTCAGCCTTTTGACAACTCGGGGATAGACGCTATTACACCCCTATTCCAACTGACCCCACTGAACGACTTAAAACCACCATAACAGGTTTGGTGGAGTCTGCAGAGTGCCAAGAGTGGATCACTAAAAAAGAGGCGGAATTTCTTGTGAAGAAAGATCCAAGGGTACCATATTTTTACACCCTCCCAAAAATTCACAAGGGAACAACACCAGTACCCGACCGCCCTATCGTCTCAGGGATAGGCTCTGTTTTGGAGCCTTTATCACAATTTTGTGACCACTTCCTGCAGCCGTTAGTGAAGAGAATCCCTTCCTATGTTCAAGACACAAAAGATGTCTTACGCCTCCTTAACAACCTACAGGAGGACATCCAAATTGACTTCCTGATCACCCTAGATGTGGAGGCCCTCTATACTAATATCCCACAGAGGGCCACACTCGGGGTGATAGAGAGGACTCTTAACATGGAAGTATGGGCATCAGCAACACCACCTTCATTTATCATGGAATGTGCTGAGCTAGCCCTAACAGAGAACTTTTTTGAGTTCAAAGGACAGTATTTTCAACAGACCCAGGGCACGTCCATGGGCAGTACCTTTGCCCCTTCGGTGGCCTGCCTGTACATGGCAGATTTTGAGGAACAATACATCAATGGACCAATGAATCCCTACCACTCAAATATCATACTGTGGAGGAGGTTCATTGATGATATCCTCATACTCTGGACAGGGACATCCCACCTGTACCTGGAGTTTTTTACGTGGTTGAATACCTTGAATGATTTCCTTACCTTCACAATCACTGCCTCAGACTCCAGGATAGCATTTCTGGACCTTACCATCAGATTGGAAGGAGGAAAGATCAACACCACCATGTATCGAAAGCCCACGGACCGGAACAGTTTATTACTCTTCTCGAGCCATCATCCTAGAGCCTTAAGATTGAACCTGCCCTTCGGGCAATTCTTGCGGGTTAGGCGCAATTGCACCAACCTCACTGACTACAGGAATGAGTCTAGTATTCTTTCACGAAATTTGAAAGAAAGAGGTTACCCCACAAGGGAGATTTACAAAGCACGGAAGCGGGCACAGAATAATAATAGAGAGGCACTCCTGGAGGATAATGTCAGGAGCACACAAGAAAACAAGCCACTGACCTGTGTGACAACTTTTACACCTATCTCTAATGACATTAAGAGAATTGTCAAGAGACATTGGCAGATTCTCAACACTGGAGAACTAACTCTTGAAACCCCAAGGTTTGCCTTTAAAAGGTCCAGCAACATAAAAAACATTTTGGTCCACACAAGACCGAAAAAAGGAACAGTTCGCAGACAGAACACATTGTGGCAACTCCCTCCAGTCAAGGGACACTACCCATGTGGTTCCTGCAGTGTCTGCCCCTTCACTAATGTCACTAAGTCCATCAACTTAACTGAGACATTCACTTGGGAAATCCGGAATCATACGAATTGTAACTCCTCTAATTGCATCTACTTAATCATGTGCCCTTGTGAGTTACAATATGTGGGTATGACCACCCGACCTGTCAAGATTCGTATATCAGAACACCGAAGTAATATACGATGTAAGAAATCCAACACCAAGATGTGTCGGCACTTCCTGGAACATAACCACACTGCCGACTCCATAAGGTGGCTCATCCTTGAAATCCCAAACAATAGATCTAAACAGGATCTATTCCAAAAGGAACAGCAATGGATACACAGGCTATCCTCAGATAAGCAGGGACTGAATGAGGATATCCCATGGGGCAGCCTATAACTGCACTGTTGCATAACCACATCTCATTGGCCAAGGCATGATTTATATAAATTGGATATATATTTTTATCCCCATGCCCTACTGTGTGCATCTTACTCTTTCAGACCCCTCCAACCTCTAGTCTATAACAAGCTCCAATAGACAGTTCAACCACTATATTAACAATGTGCCCCTCTAAGTTTAGGGACACTCACTGAAAACAATGATGAATTGATAATGAGCTCGATTGGGATATACATACGGCTGCACATTAATTCACCATTGACTCAATTTGTTAGATTCACCTTTCCAAGATGGCGCCCACGCGAGCTTCGCGCACTACGCGGCATACCAGGTGCCTGGGCAATTTCCAATTTAATGGGTGCTTATCACAATCCCATTTGTCTCCTACTCTGTTGATCAAATTCTCTACCAGTGTAAATATATTAATACCTCTCACATTTTTCCATCTATGTTGGTAGGTGATACTATTGGGATGCACCTTCTAAGATGGCGCCCACGCGAGCGCCTCTAGTCATGTGACACATCAGATTTTCTGGTAACGCCCTAAAACTTCCGATATATCCATCCGGAAGCCGGGAATCCGTTACTATCCGGATCCCGGTAGTGATGGGTAGGCACAACAGCCCTGACCAAGGCCTCGAGACGTGAGTAAACAGCGCGAGCAAACCCCCTTCTGCTGGGGGCTTACTGAGATTGTACTTCTCGCCTCGACAACGGGGGCTTTGGGCGCTCGCTTTGTGTTGTTACGTTTTGTGTTTGCCCGTTCGTGCTGACAATGCACGGGCACGCCAGCCTCTGAGTCTCCGTTTAGACATAGAAGGGATCGGGCAGCATTATTAACACATAGATGCGTCTTTACGCTGGTAACACCAACCCGGGACCCAGGCACACAAGTGCAGACCTGATTTATGACCTCCAAACGCGGCACTCTGAAATTTTCCATCAAGATCCTGCTACCATAGTTAATCGTTAACGAAGCAACTCGGAGAGCACTCGATCTATATTTACATAATAGAACATGGATAAACACTACTGAGGTACTCCCCAATCATTTGACCATACAGGTTGCATGTTATGGAATGGAGGAATGATTGTAGATGAGTATCCTTATACCGGTATGTCTGACACTGTGTATGTGAATCATGAGGCTTAAAAACACCCTCTTCATTTCTAGAACCTCGAGTGAATGTGGCATTTAGGGACTATTGACATACTGGAATTGCGTGCCTTTTTCTCCCCTATAGCCATTAAACCCCTATTGGCTCTCCCCCTTGAAGTCACACCTACCGGGTACTGTTGACACCTGTACTCCTTGACCTGTAGGTGAGTAACTAAGTAACTAAGCAGCCCACAGCGGCTTTACGAATTAGACACCATGAAGAAACTGCTGCCATTTTTAATCATTTTAATTTTAGTTTTATTTTAAATCATGATAGAGGTGACATGTGGTAATTGTGATTTAAGTTGATACTATATGGTCACTACGCACAGAATGTCACTGTGCACAGAATGTCACTGCCACCGAGTCACTTCTCTTCACACAACCACAGTGTGTTCACGGTCAAGAATGGGAAACTGTTGTCGCTGTATTTTGGTAACTCTTTCTTTTGTCTCCTCTAGGCAAGAGCAGTCTTAACCAGGTAGTACAACAGGAAATATATATTTTTTTATAGGCTGACACTTTATTAGGTCTTCCCTTGTGATAGATGTATTATTATACTAGGTCCTGAAGAATCGCAGCATAATTGCATAAGCGAGAAACATGTTGACCTTACAGAACGCATTGTAGTCCTAGATCGTGATACGGAACCTTTATTTCTGGCGATCATAGGCTACCCACAGTTTTTAACATATAGCATGGGAACCACCAGAATAAATTGATCTCCGGTACCTCGTGCTATATTTTAACGCACCCACCTACACTATCCACCTTCTACCTGGCCCCTCACTTACACTTCACCCACAGGCTGTTGGAAAAAAAGATCTCCGATAAAGAGCCCCTCCTAGAGGTGAGCCCGTTGGACATTGCACCGCCTGTCCAACGAGGAGCAACGGCCGATGATGAAGCATGACACTTGCAAGAGTGTGTGAGGCCATTAATTCCAACTAATGGGATGCCCTGGGTAGCCCTCCATTGAGCACTACCCCCTACTCATTATCTTCCCTCCTTGACCGTATTACTCTTCATCTATTTTTAGGAACAACTGAGTCCCTTTTTGTCAGGCATTGCTACTTGGGGCTCTGACTCAGGTTGGACCTTCCATTCTACTTCTCATGAATGGTAATTTGAGCCTTAGGATCGACAATTGATCCAATTCCTTTACCCCTCCTTTTGATACATACCTTGCACGGCTAACCACCGTGGGGACTATACCTTTTGGTGGGTAAGTGTTCTTCTATCCCCCACATCTCTTTGGAGTCCCTGACTAATATATCACGGACTGGGTTGATATACCATCCAGTATTACCCCCCTTTTTCTTCCTTTGATCTTATTTCCCATATCACCAACAACCTCTTACCATCTCAATATGGATGGACAGGGACTAAGTTTTGGTGATGAGGACGCAGCAGCTATTCATAGGCTTCCATCGATGTTGGGCATGGACCTAGAAATTGCAACAGGGAGCAACTCCACAGATTGGAAAGCACTCTCTGATATGAAAAGAGAGTGGGTCAGAATCACTCTGCATGGAGCACTAATGGCCGAATACTTTAAGGCCAAAATAGCACCGAATGGCCTCATTGTAAAGAACTTCCCCAGGATTTTCTGGGAGGACGGCCAATTCAAGATAGAATGGTCCCTCATTTCTTGGAAATGTACACATGACTTACTCATTCTTCTGGTGAACACAGCCAAACGTCTGGCTGATGAGCTCCTTACTAAAATCCAGGCAGCAGAAAGTGCCCTCAAAAATTCTGGACAGAACACCGGTTTTAAGACTAAGCTAACGGAGCTCAACAAAGAAATCACAGAACATAAGGATTTCTTAATGAAACAAAAAGTTGCGAAACTACAAAAAGATATTGAACGTTTCTCTAAAGAGAAAGTGTATCCATATCTTAAGGACGACTTTGTCCCAACAGGGACAGGGTATCTCTCCGACTCGAGCGCTACCTCATCAAGGCGAGGTTCCGATAGTGATAACAACTCAAGTGGAGATGAGTGGCAACCCAGATCCCGTAGAGGTAATAGAGGAGGGAGACGGGCACAACCCTTTTATCAACACCCCCTCTATCAAGGTCCCCCAATGTGGCAATTTCCACATTTCCAACATCCCATGACCCCCTTCGGACCCCAGTACCCCCCTCAGTTTGCCCCACAAAGCATGAATCAGCAGCCTTTTTTAGACAGAGGTTGGGGCAGAGGGCGCGGGCGCAGGCGAGGAAACGCTCTGGACAAAAGGGTTCAGTGGGAGGACACACAAACCCTAGGGATGGAAACGAGGAGCAGGACAGGAAGGAAGTGAGTTTGGTTGTGAACTTATCATCACGCCAACTCACAGCACCAGAAGAAAAAGTCCTCCAGAAAGGATTGGGCTTCGTTCCCACCCCCAAAATAGACAACTTTGAGTTGACCTGTGAAATTCAAAAATTCTTCAGGAAAGTCAGACTGAGAGCGTTCTTTGACGGAAGACCCGTCGAGATACGATCTGACTCAGGTCTCCACAATCCATCGACTTTTACACCACACAGTGGAATGATACCCAATGAAGTCCTAACATATGAGCAGGCTGTGCTCAAAGACATTGGAGCCCTACGACCATGTAAGAAATACCATAATCTGTCCAAGATTGAGACACAGATACTCAATTCATTGGGCAATGATGAAACCCTCACTATCAAACAGGCAGACAAGGGTGGAGCCACAGTCTTAATGGACACTAAAGACTATGAAATGGAATGTCTAAGACAACTCGGGGATAGACGCTATTACACCCCTATTCCAACTGACCCCACTGAACGACTTAAAACCACCATAACAGGTTTGGTGGAGTCTGCAGAGTGCCAAGAGTGGATCACTAAAAAAGAGGCGGAATTTCTTGTGAAGAAAGATCCAAGGGTACCATATTTTTACACCCTCCCAAAAATTCACAAGGGAACAACACCAGTACCCGGACGCCCTATCGTCTCAGGGATAGGCTCTGTTTTGGAGCCTTTATCACAATTTTGTGACCACTTCCTGCAGCCGTTAGTGAAGAGAATCCCTTCCTATGTTCAAGACACAAAAGATGTCTTACGCCTCCTTAACAACCTACAGGAGGACATCCAAATTGACTTCCTGATCACCCTAGATGTGGAGGCCCTCTATACTAATATCCCACAGAGGGCCACACTCGGGGTGATAGAGAGGACTCTTAACATGGAAGTATGGGCATCAGCAACACCACCTTCATTTATCATGGAATGTGCTGAGCTAGCCCTAACAGAGAACTTTTTTGAGTTCAAAGGACAGTATTTTCAACAGACCCAGGGCACGTCCATGGGCAGTACCTTTGCCCCTTCGGTGGCCTGCCTGTACATGGCAGATTTTGAGGAACAATACATCAATGGACCAATGAATCCCTACCACTCAAATATCATACTGTGGAGGAGGTTCATTGATGATATCCTCATACTCTGGACAGGGACATCCCACCTGTACCTGGAGTTTTTTACGTGGTTGAATACCTTGAATGATTTCCTTACCTTCACAATCACTGCCTCAGACTCCAGGATAGCATTTCTGGACCTTACCATCAGATTGGAAGGAGGAAAGATCAACACCACCATGTATCGAAAGCCCACGGACCGGAACAGTTTATTACTCTTCTCGAGCCATCATCCTAGAGCCTTAAGATTGAACCTGCCCTTCGGGCAATTCTTGCGGGTTAGGCGCAATTGCACCAACCTCACTGACTACAGGAATGAGTCTAGTATTCTTTCACGAAATTTGAAAGAAAGAGGTTACCCCACAAGGGAGATTTACAAAGCACGGAAGCGGGCACAGAATAATAATAGAGAGGCACTCCTGGAGGATAATGTCAGGAGCACACAAGAAAACAAGCCACTGACCTGTGTGACAACTTTTACACCTATCTCTAATGACATTAAGAGAATTGTCAAGAGACATTGGCAGATTCTCAACACTGGAGAACTAACTCTTGAAACCCCAAGGTTTGCCTTTAAAAGGTCCAGCAACATAAAAAACATTTTGGTCCACACAAGACCGAAAAAAGGAACAGTTCGCAGACAGAACACATTGTGGCAACTCCCTCCAGTCAAGGGACACTACCCATGTGGTTCCTGCAGTGTCTGCCCCTTCACTAATGTCACTAAGTCCATCAACTTAACTGAGACATTCACTTGGGAAATCCGGAATCATACGAATTGTAACTCCTCTAATTGCATCTACTTAATCATGTGCCCTTGTGAGTTACAATATGTGGGTATGACCACCCGACCTGTCAAGATTCGTATATCAGAACACCGAAGTAATATACGATGTAAGAAATCCAACACCAAGATGTGTCGGCACTTCCTGGAACATAACCACACTGCCGACTCCATAAGGTGGCTCATCCTTGAAATCCCAAACAATAGATCTAAACAGGATCTATTCCAAAAGGAACAGCGATGGATACACAGGCTATCCTCAGATAAGCAGGGACTGAATGAGGATATCCCATGGGGCAGCCTATAACTGCACTGTTGCATAACCACATCTCATTGGCCAAGGCATGATTTATATAAATTGGATATATATTTTTATCCCCATGCCCTACTGTGTGCATCTTACTCTTTCAGACCCCTCCAACCTCTAGTCTATAACAAGCTCCAATAGACAGTTCAACCACTATATTAACAATGTGCCCCTCTAAGTTTAGGGACACTCACTGAAAACAATGATGAATTGATAATGAGCTCGATTGGGATATACATACGGCTGCACATTAATTCACCATTGACTCAATTTGTTAGATTCACCTTTCCAAGATGGCGCCCACGCGAGCTTCGCGCACTACGCGGCATACCAGGTGCCTGGGCAATTTCCAATTTAATGGGTGCTTATCACAATCCCATTTGTCTCCTACTCTGTTGATCAAATTCTCTACCAGTGTAAATATATTAATACCTCTCACATTTTTCCATCTATGTTGGTAGGTGATACTATTGGGATACACCTTCTAAGATGGCGCCCACGCGAGCGCCTCTAGTCATGTGACACATCAGATTTTCTGGTAACGCCCTAAAACTTCCGATATATCCATCCGGAAGCCGGGAATCCGTTACTATCCGGATCCCGGTAGTGATGGGTAGGCACAACAGCCCTGACCAAGGCCTCGAGACGTGAGTAAACAGCGCGAGCAAACCCCCTTCTGCTGGGGGCTTACTGAGATTGTACTTCTCGCCTCGACAACGGGGGCTTTGGGCGCTCGCTTTGTGTTGTTACGTTTTGTGTTTGCCCGTTCGTGCTGACAATGCACGGGCACGCCAGCCTCTGAGTCTCCGTTTAGACATAGAAGGGATCGGGCAGCATTATTAACACATAGATGCGTCTTTACGCTGTTAACACCAACCCGGGACCCAGGCACACAAGTGCAGACCTGATTTATGACCTCCAAACGCGGCACTCTGAAATTTTCCATCAAGATCCTGCTACCATAGTTAATCGTTAACGAAGCAACTCGGAGAGCACTCGATCTATATTTACATAATAGAACATGGATAAACACTACTGAGGTACTCCCCAATCATTTGACCATACAGGTTGCATGTTATGGAATGGAGGAATGATTGTAGATGAGTATCCTTATACCGGTATGTCTGACACTGTGTATGTGAATCATGAGGCTTAAAAACACCCTCTTCATTTCTAGAACCTCGAGTGAATGTGGCATTTAGGGACTATTGACATACTGGAATTGCGTGCCTTTTTCTCCCCTATAGCCATTAAACCCCTATTGGCTCTCCCCCTTGAAGTCACACCTACCGGGTACTGTTGACACCTGTACTCCTTGACCTGTAGGTGAGTAACTAAGTAACTAAGCAGCCCACAGCGGCTTTACGAATTAGACACCATGAAGAAACTGCTGCCATTTTTAATCATTTTAATTTTAGTTTTATTTTAAATCATGATAGAGGTGACATGTGGTAATTGTGATTTAAGTTGATACTATATGGTCACTACGCACAGAATGTCACTGCGCACAGAATGTCACTGCCACCGAGTCACTTCTCTTCACACAACCACAGTGTGTTCACGGTCAAGAATGGGAAACTGTTGTCGCTGTATTTTGGTAACTCTTTCTTTTGTCTCCTCTAGGCAAGAGCAGTCTTAACCAGGTAGTACAACAGGAAATATATATTTTTTTATAGGCTGACACTTTATTAGGTCTTCCCTTGTGATAGATGTATTATTATACTAGGTCCTGAAGAATCGCAGCATAATTGCATAAGCGAGAAACATGTTGACCTTACAGAACGCATTGTAGTCCTAGATCGTGATACGGAACCTTTATTTCTGGCGATCATAGGCTACCCACAGTTTTTAACATATAGCATGGGAACCACCAGAATAAATTGATCTCCGGTACCTCGTGCTATATTTTAACGCACCCACCTACACTATCCACCTTCTACCTGGCCCCTCACTTACACTTCACCCACAGGCTGTTGGAAAAAAAGATCTCCGATAAAGAGCCCCTCCTAGAGGTGAGCCCGTTGGACATTGCACCGCCTGTCCAACGAGGAGCAACGGCCGATGATGAAGCATGACACTTGCAAGAGTGTGTGAGGCCATTAATTCCAACTAATGGGATGCCCTGGGTAGCCCTCCATTGAGCACTACCCCCTACTCATTATCTTCCCTCCTTGACCGTATTACTCTTCATCTATTTTTAGGAACAACTGAGTCCCTTTTTGTCAGGCATTGCTACTTGGGGCTCTGACTCAGGTTGGACCTTCCATTCTACTTCTCATGAATGGTAATTTGAGCCTTAGGATCGACAATTGATCCAATTCCTTTACCCCTCCTTTTGATACATACTGGAGCTTGGAACTTGGATTCGGGTTTAAATTCCAAAAATTCAGATTCTGGTTTTTGTGTTTTTTCTGAAAATACATTATTGAAAAAATGTTTCAGCCGTAGAATTCTCATGAATTTATAGAAAGCTACCTCTATCTCCAAAATATTAGTGTCATAAGTCGGTACAAAGCTTAGGCCTTTGTTGAGAATGTTAATTTGTTGGTTCGTAAGTGGTGTCTTAGAAATATTGACCACTAAGTTTGTCTTTGGCTTCTCAGCCGACCTTTTACGGATGCTTCTTCTGGTTTTTCTTGATTTGTTGATGAACTGGGTATTTGGCTTGCATCAGTCGCCTGGGGTAAAAAGTCCTTAGATTTAGATGTTCCTTCTCCACTTTTTGATGAGGGATCTTTTGTGCCAGTCTTATCACTCATTTGTGTCTCCGCTGAAGGTCTGGTGTCTGTGACCTCAGAATCAGAAACACTACTTTTTTTTGATGTGGTGGTGTTAGTTGATGGATTCTTTCTTTGATAAGACCATCTTTGAGCGTAAACCTCGGCCCAGGTGTACACCTCATTTAATTTATAATCCAAGGTGTCCCTTTTATATTTCCGGAGTTTCCCTTCTTGTACTACTTTTGCGTTTTTTTCTAAGCGTATTTGTAGTTCTTCAAGTTCCTTGTCAAAGTCTGTGCGTTCCATTCTTTCCGAAAGATTTTGTTTTATCTCATTGATTTCAACAGATAATTCTTCTATTACTCTTGCCAATTCCTCCACCAGAAGTAGAATCAAGTCTAAAGAGCACTTGTTTAGAATGGAATACCATTTCTCCATAAAGTCTTTGTTGAGATGAAATCTGTATAGCATTGGTTTAATCGCCATTCTTAGGCCACGTGGGATTCTCTTTGCTCTGTGGTACTGAATCAAAGTACTAGCATGTAGTTTCTGACTCAATTCTCTTTGAACCAGGAACTCCAGTTGTTTTAGCTGCTGCATTACCGTGCTGCCTTGTACATTGGATGTTTTAACTTCAGTGATAAGTGAATAAATGTCTGAAGCTTGTTCCACTGTGTATGCTAAGGTATTAGCTCTATTATCGGTCATACTGGTTATGGCGTCAAATGCCATGATTGGGTGCTATCTCGTGTGTGTAGACAAAAAACTGAAACTTTTAAAGGAGTTAGAGATGCACTACCTTCTGTTAAGCTTAAAGCTGATAAGTTTATACTGAACTGAATTTTATTCAAACTTTGATTTATTTGGGGTGCTGCATGGGTGACACGTTTGTCCTGACCATGTCCAAAACTTGAACCTCCCTACCTCGAGACCTTAGGTCCCGACCCCTGCGCACATTTGCCAGTGGGATCTACCCAGACTTCATTAGTACTCTCTGTACAATAATACAAAATATTTCACTCCTTAGTTGAACATTTATTTTGACACCATAAATATTCACTCGTTGCACATAATGTTAAATCATGAAACTTGTTTTACATGCAGTACATATCATGCTGTAATTTATTCTTTTACACAAACATTCTGACAGTGTTCTTCTGTTTTCATTTCAAGATGCTCTATGCATTTCGGGTCTCACAGGACCCTTCATCAGGAGCAAGTGCCATCTACAAAAATAATAATGCACAGCAATGAGCTTGAAATCGCAACTGGGGTAAACAATATAACAATACAAAAGAGCAACATGCTTGCTAGTAATATGTGATAACTTAATCAGAAAAAGTGTATGTGAACCCAAACCATCACCACCGTGATTACACTGAAACGCAAAAACAGAATGACCAGCTTACTTGATACTTTTGAAACGACGCACGTGGTACCTAAAAAATTAAAACAACCTTCTATAAAAGAAACCCTGTGTTAAACTGATTCCTACAAGCATATATCAACTTTGCCTTCTGGATTAACCAATAGGCTTCATATGTTTCAAATCCTGATGTCTAAATATCCGTGCTTGGTAACTTGTTAAACGTGACCGCGTTTCAAATCCCTATAACAACAAGAGCATAGGCACAATATCTAATTAGACCCTGTGTTGAAATGCCGCATTTAACAATTCCATTCAAACACGCTCTCTTTCTAAATTCCACAAATCTTACCGGTTCCCTTGCAAATCAAGATCTAGAACTCCGCTCGACCGTCCTCCAAGTGAATGCAACTCCGCAAAACTACGCATCCGCGAGACGCTGTTACCAACGAGTTCAACGGTAAACACTAACAAAGGACTACTATTCTTAGATGAAATGCGGCCGCCATAGTTGACGGGGTAAAAACAACTCGGCTGCAAGTTACAATGCCAAAAGAAAACCTTTAGCCATGATTACTTATCCATGGAAATATTCATCAAAAAAATATATATAGGAAAGAACAAAAAGTGTTTACAATGTACGACGCAGTACTATAAGGTCAAAACAAAACAAAGATATCACTCCGAAAACCTCGTGATCCAACCAAAAATACGTGGTGTGAAAAATATAAGTGTGTAAGCATGCTGAGACAGACCAGAAAAATGTAAACAACATACTCGACCTATATACAGAATATATACATGTGTACTTATCTGCAGTTAACCACAATAATGAGCAAAGTTACAGAAAACAAGATAAATCTATCCTTTCATTTAATCCTTTTGGTTCTTGGGTAACCAGCTTTTTTATCCAAAATATTTCTCGCTGCAAGAGGGATCTAGTACGATCCACTCCTTCAGGGAGAACTACCTGTTCTAGCACTGAGAATTTTAATTGAGATATGCTGTGTCTCTCATTGGTCCAATGGGATGCTAAGTTGCTTTTCATATTTTTATTTCTTATCGTACTCTTGTGTTCTGAAATACGCACTTTTAGTTTTCTTTCTGTCTTTCCTACATAAACTTTCCCACAGGGACATTTAATGTAGTATATAAGGTTCATAGAATTGCAATCTGAATTGTGATGTAATTTTATTTCTTTTCCTGATAGGGGATGTTGTATAGTGTTGCCAGTGATGACGTTGCTGCAGTGCACACAGTTTGCACATTTTTTCATGCCTCTATTCACTGATGTATCTTTCTTGTGAGTTGAGAATTTCAGAATCTCTTTCAAGTTCTTAGACCTTGTGTTTGCAAAGAGTGGTTTAACGTCAAATAAACCTTGAAAATCAGTTTCCTTTTCCAACAAAACCCAATGTCGGTTGATGATATTCTTCATTTTTTGGGTACTCGTATTGAATTTAGAAACAAATACGTGCCTTTCTTTTTTAACCTTGGGTTTCTGAATTAACATATTTTTCCGTTCCATGGCATGAATCCGTTTGTTTGCTTGTTCTATGATGTTAGTTGGATAACCTCTTTGTTCATACTTTTTAGCTTGGACGGTCAATTGACTTTCCAGATCACTTTTATCTGAGCATATTCGCTTCAATCTCATTAATTGTGAGAAAGGGAGATTCTTTTTGAGGCTAGGAGGATGAAAGCTTTGATATTTTAAAGCGTTATTGACATCTGTGTCCTTTCTGTAGAGAGTCGTAATCAATTTTTTGTCTTCTATTTTAAGCAACACATCCAAAAAAGATATTTGACGATCACTTATTTCATAAGTGAATTGTATGTTATCATCATATGTGTTCAATTGTAGAAGTTTTCTCTCAAGATTCTGTCTATCACCAATCCATATAATAAAAATGTCATCTATGAACCTGCAGAACAATTTCATAGAAGTTTGCCATTCTTGATCATTGAAAATATTGTCGAACTCAAATTTGGCCATGTAGGTATTGGCGTACGCCGGCGCCCGAGAAAAGCCCATGGATGTGCCTTTCTGTTGCAAGAAAAACTGATGGTTCCACTGGAAATAACTGTGGAACAGACAAAAGTGCAAAATTTCCAATATGAAAATTTTATCTGCTCTGATGTTAGTTTGCTGAAGTAATGCCCATTCAACTGCCTCTATTCCTGCTAAATGGGGAATGGAGGTATAAAGTGACTTAACGTCTACAGTACATAACAACAAATTCTCAGTATACGTGACTTCTTCGATTTTATTCAGAAAATCAGTCGTATCTTTAACATATGAATGCCATTTTTGAACAAACGGCTGGAGAAAAGTGTCTATATATTGGCCTAAAGGCTCAAAAATGGTTCCACATCCAGTGACGATTGGCCTCATGGGAGGATTCTGAAGATCTTTGTGGATCTTGGGAAGCATGTACAGTTTAGGTTGTCTTGGTAGATCTATAGTTAGGAACTGTTGTGTAGAAGCTCTAATAACTCCTTCATCAAAGGCTTTTTCTAAGATCATATTGAGGGTAACTTTAAGCTCATTGATGGGATCCTCCTCAAGTCGTAAATATGTTGAAGTGTCTTGCACATGTTCATTCACCTTCTCCATATAAAAGGTTGTTTCCATAACAACAATGGCTCCACCTTTGTCAGCCTTTTGAATTATCAGTTGGTCATTTTTTTGAAGATTCAATAGTGTCCGTCTGTCATGGAATGACATGTTCTTTTTCTTTGTTTTATGCAAATTTAATTGGTGCAAGTCATGTAAGACAGTTTTCTCAAAAGCATCCAGTACTTTGTGAGATACTGGAGCTTGGAACTTGGATTTGGGTTTAAATTCCAAAAATTCAGATTCTGGTTTTTGTGTTTTTTCTGAAAATACATTATTGAAAAAATGTTTCAGCCGTAGAATTCTCATGAATTTATAGAAAGCTACCTCTATCTCCAAAATATTAGTGTCATAAGTCAGTACAAAGCTTAGGCCTTTGTTGAGAATGTTAATTTGTTGGTTCGTAAGTGGTGTCTTAGAAATATTGACCACTAAGTTTGTCTTTGGCTTCTCAGCCGACCTTTTACGGATGCTTCTTCTGGTTTTTCTTGATTTTTTGATGAACTGGGTATTTGGCTTGCATCCGTCGCCTGGGGTAAAAAATCCTTAGATTTAGATGTTCCTTCTCCACTTTTTGATGAGGGATCTTTTTGATCAGGCACCTCTAA
>NW_028243582.1:0-93047 GCF_964263255.1 Lissotriton vulgaris | reverse complement strand
TTCTCCCATTTATCCATGGTTGTGAAGCTCTTTAGTGGTGACACAATATATGCTGCAATCTACTGGTAGCATTTAACTTACAGGTCCTGGGTACATTTTGTCCCATTTACTAGGGGCTTATAGGCAAGGGGAATATGCCAATTGAGAGTATAGCAACATTTGGACATGTTTCTAGAGGTCAGAGCACAGGCACTGGGCAAATGCACTGAGTATTCTAGTGTGCAGAATCCAAAACCTAGAAATACAATCAAGCAAACGTTGGGTGGGAGAGGGACCATGCAAAATGGGTATTTGACAACAGTGGTATACACGGATCACAGTGAATTCCAGTCTGTTAATTCAAAGGTCTCACTAGTGAATAAAATACCAAGCAAATCCATCTTATCACAGTAGTTAATCATTCTATTTGTGTGAAACTACAAAGGAATCGAATAACCTAATGCAATGCTGTTACTTATACAGAACATTTAGATTAAAGTTGATGCATTTATAGCAGCACTTTCTAATATTATGAATATGATTTAGCACCTATGTTCGATGCTAGTAAAGGTCCCATAATGAAAACATAGGGTGTACCCTTTTATAAACACAAGAGGCTTGGGCAGAGAAGATTGTTTATTTAAACATCTATTTCAACGTATTAATCAAACTTATCATGAAAATAAATCTTGGGGAGAGAGTACGTTTGAAGAATTTTCAGGGCCCAATTCACAAAGGCAATCTGAGACAAAAATCTAGCTTTACGACTTTTGGTATTGACAGAGGTCATTTACGAGTCGTATCTTTACGTCTGCAATCAGGCCAGAATTGCCAGCTTGGGCCGAACTGTCCGCACTCGGGCTGGAATATCCGGCTTGGGCTGTACTCTCCACACCCTTGCCGAACTCTCCGGCTTGGCCCTTAGTCTCCAGTCCGGGCAGGATGAAGTGTAATCAATGGGTCAGAATTCAATTTTTACAAAAAGGAACATTAGGAACGTGTGAAAAATAGAGGAGATCATGAAATTCAATTTCGGCAGGGAAAAGAGTGTGGCCGAACTCTACATTATATCCCAGAAACATTGGCTCAACTGCATCATGCTACATGCAGTCCACAATTTGCATTCCACTCAGTGTTGACTGTAGTGCTAAAGCATAACGGTGGCAATCCATGTGGGAAAGATGGAAACTATCAATCCCGTGATGCACTGCACTAGCTGTGTTCACTCACCTGAGGACAATGATATCTAACGTGGGAGTGTTTTGGTAGAGAAAGGATATGTTATCCGAAATGCGGCAGGCAATGAAAGACTGTCTCTGTGCAACTGCCCAAAGCAATGCTGTCCAAATAAATGGCCAGTTTGAAGAGTATACCTGGCTTGGGGGCAACTCTTGTCTTTCGATTAATACTGCTGGCCTGGCTGTGAAGTGCACCACCATGGATTAAAGTGGGCTGCAGCTGCTTGTTTGGGCAGCGACTTTTGGATCAACAGACTGCCAGGAATTGAGGGCGACTTTGGTAATAGTTACACAGGCATGAATGTTATTTTTGGGCAAGCATATTGGTGGCATCCCACGTGGGTAAGATGGAAGCTACCAATCCCGTGATGCACTGCACTAGCTGTTTTCACTCACCTGAGAACAATGATATATAATGTGGGAGTTTTTTGGTGGATAAAGTATACTGCCTTTGTGCGTGCTGCCTGTGCTGAGCAAATAAGGGGGCAACTCTTATATATATATATATTCACTGAAAAAATCATAGGTTTCACACACGTTATAGTTAGGAATTAGCATTTAAAAAACCTTGGAAATTCACTGAAAAAACCATAGGTTTCATACATGTTATAGTTAGCTGGACATTTCACTCATACAAAACCTTTGAAATTCCCCCGTTATAGTTAGTTCAGCTAACTATAACTTGCGTGCCCACAATGCACTGCTGATGACGTCACATATAACATCACTCATGGCATGGTCAGTGACATCACTCATGACATCACTCATGACATCTCAAATGACATCAATGATGACATCATCCTTGTGAAAGAGTGGCAGACCGCCTCTCAGCGTAATATAACCTTTGATACACCCATTCAAAAATAGAAACTAACAATTAAAAAAAAACTAGATACTAATACCACTTACCAACAAGCTATTCAGTCAAACACCAATGACTAGTCAACTCAGAACATGCGACTTAAATTACATGAAGTAAAGTGGATAACAAGAGCACTCTTTCATTATAGTCATACACCAGTCCAAAACAAGATGTAAATAAAGACACATGCAACTTTGAAATGTTTTTTTCTAACGCCATAATCTCATGCACAGTACCTTAGATAATACAACCAAACATATTATCAGAAACAAGGTTGTCAGCATTGTTACTATTCTATCAAATACAAACAGAAAAAGCATCCTATAATGTTAAAGGTAAACAAATGTTAAATATACCTACATTTCACCCTCCCTACCTAGCAGATTAGTTTATAACTACAAAAAAGTCTCATAGGATTACATGGGCAGACCCATACCTCTGGTAGTCAGCAGTAGTGAATCACATTCAGTGCTCCACAAACTGTCAAGATACGAATGTTCTCCAACTGTGTGTAACTTTGCCTCCACAATGCATTATGATACGTGCCACTATCAGAGGTGGCCACAGCTGCATATGTGTTATGGCTCGAACGTGCGAGGTTCATTCTGAATAACAGACACAGTATTCAAGATAACCTTGATGTTCTATGCTCTCACTATACACCCAAAACTAGCGAGGCAGTTTACAAATATAGCATACCAAATTATTCTCATGTAAACCAAAATACTTAGCGTTCTCTAAACAATATCACAAGTACGTGTCATGTGCAAAGCAAAGCAGGAAAGCAAAAATAGCGTGTAAGCTTCTAATAAACCCATGCTAACTTAACAGGGTGTGAGTGCAAGGCTCAGCCCCGCGGCACCCTTCCTTGATCGAAGCATGTGATAATAACGTGGGCGAATTAGGAACGTCCAAGCCTAAAAAGCAGAGTCAAGTTCACATTTCCCCCAAAAAATTATTCGCTCTTTGATAGAAAGCAGTAGCTAAATAATAAAGAATACGAGGAAAAATAAAAGAGTCTTAATCCAACAGCATGTAAGCACAGCATGTAGCAACAGCCTCCAACAGGAAGTCATTGTTCTCATCTGAAAACATTTCAGCCATCCAATTCAATAGTGGGAATGAACATACATGTTCCTCAACAACAGGAGCCTCTATCACCATCAGAGGAAAACTCGGGTCATCTTCAATGTAACTGCATGCCAAGAAGTCATGCACCGCTGCAAAAACATTCCAACGTCCCATTATTCCATGTATCGCTGCTAAGGCCATAATCCCGCTGCCAGAACAAAGCACGTCATGAACCACTAAGGGGCTTATCAGCAGGTCATAATCCGCGTTGGGAGACACCGTACTGCAGAGACACAAATCGAGGGCCCAGTCAAAATCGCAGCTCAGGCAATGGAACACAGGTTGAACGCACGTGAAAAAGGAGAATCGAAACGATAATCCATAAACTGCACTCAATGTAGCTAGAGGCAGTGCTCCGTAATAACTAATCATTCGGTTGCGAACCATCAACAGCCGGGACATATTCTCATCTGCTACAGGATGTGCATCCATATTTATGTAAACAAATTAATAAAAGCACACCGGCAACTAATGGGAGTATTAAGCGCAGTCCACCAAAGATGCTGGAAAAAAATCGAATGAAAAAAATCCCAAAAGACACCAAATATACTTTCTACAGAAGTCACAAGGCCACTGCTTCTAACTTTAAAAAAGTAAGGTAACCCCGTAGTCAAGGATACATTAAAGATACTCTAAATTAACTCCCCAAAATTCAAGAGCACGTCTGTATTTAATAAAGCATGCACTTCTGTGCGGGTGTTTGCTACATGAAGGACAACTGTTTCTGTAGCAGATATAAGAGCAACCTCTTTTTGAGACAATAGCACTCTTATACGACTCATTTGGTTGACTCTGCTTTCAAGGTCGAAATCGACAGCCAGATGGAAACATTCAGCTTCCCATGCAAAGGAGTTAACACAACTTTTTTTTTAACAAACCACACGCTCAGTTACCGTAATCATGTAAGCGATGCCTGCTAACATTGCACAACAATCTCCAATATTTCAAAGTAAATACCTCCAGTTTCCAGTAAACTGAACGCTATGATAGCAGGTGTCGGACTACCTTTCAAAACTCAGTCCAAATTAGGCGCATCTTGTTTACAAGAGCAATTCAATTGTATTTGTCTACAAATTAAGGAGTGATCTGGTACTATTGTGCAATCCTCGCCATTCACATAGACTTCTTTTCCCTCCCTCAGGCACCTATATGTAAATGGTAATAACCAAGCTTCATGGACATAAGCGCTGCCTAAACATCCATATCTGCCTATAGCATAGTATTTCATGCAAACCTCAAACTTAAACAGGTTAAAAAAATAACGTTATGATACTGTGGATAAGCCACACACCTGAATTGGATCTCCAATGACTGACCACTTCTAACCATTCTCATAGCGCGCCATGTGCTCTGAATTGACAGTGAGAGAGTGATCACACCATAGTTTGTACTGCTAATCATTCTCAGCATACATTACAAATACGGTTTGACATTACGCGTCGCATCAAAGCTTCCGTGTGACGTCATGAACAGCACCCCGTACGCGAAACACGCGAATGTTTTTAATTGTTTAATAAAACATATATTTATGTATTTAATGACCATACTAACAAAAGACTTAATCTAGGATAATTATGAAATCATTTTTTTTATTTAAATAATCCCATATTACTTCTATATTGTATGACTGGAGCTGTGTGGCCCTCCGCCTGCTGTCCTAGACTCCACCACGCCCAGACCCGGTTCATAAGCACGCGTGATCGTCACCACAAAACCATTACCACGCATTTCGCTTTACCACACATGCTTTTACAACTAGTATGCATTTACCACGCATAATAAACGCATAATCTTAATATTGTTTTTTTCTTGACGAACAGGCGTTCTAATGGTGTGGTTTACGTCCTTCAAATTAGTTTCTAGGTATACGTGTGACCAAGTCTGATAAGATCGGAGGCCAAGGACAAACACCGTGGTGTCTGCAGCAGGAAATCTCATCGATCACAGAGAAAATATGCGCAGGGTAAAATGAAAGAAATAGGTATAATAAAAATAATGGAGGAAAACTACCAAAATGGCGGTTGAACGGAGTATGTAATCAACGTTTGGTGCCACAACACTACATTTCAAATAAAAATACATACAATATGTATATTAATATATTACAAAAGTATAGCACCGGATGACACACACGACCCGGAAAAAGAAAGCGGCAAATTTAATACATAAAATCAGGAGAGGTTTGCTTGGAGAACTTGAAGAAAAAGAAAAAAAAAGTGTACTTGCAAACAAGGCTGCGCATGCGTAGAGAGTACAACTGATGCAGGAAAAAAACCTGAAAGTTTTACATACTGTCATGGAAATATAGCTCTAAAAATTGCCCCCGGAATTTGCCCCCGAGAGCTAATGAATAAAACAGACTTCTAGTTTTTTTTCCCTTCTCCACCGCGTACGAGTACGATACGCCGCGATTTTTTATTTAAAAAAAAATCTAAATTGACCCTAAAAATCCATGTATGACCCCCTGAGCAAGCCTATAGGGTCAGAATGTTTCTACCCTGCCCCTTTCCTTATTTTTCAACTTTGTTTTACTGTTTTCTTCTGACTCGCTTCTAGCGATGAACAAAATGGCTGCCAACACTTCCTGGTTTGCAGTGTTCACAGACATTTGACAGCCAATCAGCATGCAGCTCACGCTCGCAATTGAACGGATCTCCGTACACGTGTAGAACTCTGTCTTTAGATATTGCTATGATTTTACTTGTAATTTTCTCAGAAACTACTGAACAGATTTACACCATTTAACAAAAAGCACAATCTGCGAACCGAACTCTACCTCTCTGCCAAATTTTGTGTAATTCCGTTCAGCCATTTGGGCTGTAGTCCTGACTAAAAGTCCCTATTGAAAATTACATGGGGAAAACACGTTTTGGGACCCCCCCTTTTTTCTCGCCCCCCCCTTGAGAAATCACCCCCAAACTTTCAGGGAAGGAGCAGAACCAAGCAGCCCATTTTCTTGGAGAAATTCGTGAAGATTTGTCCACCGGCGCCAAAGTTATTCCAAATAGAATGTTGTGGATTTCCTATGGAAACTAGGTCCTAACTATAACTACCTACTGGTGACCACCAGTAGGTAATATATAAATAAAAAAATCACATTTATTCCCACATTAAATCAAAACGAAACACACTTTTATATTGCTTGAACTTTTGCACCCTTTCCAACTGACAAAACTTTCAACCCTTCCCCCATTCCGCAATCTGCCAGTTACCATAGAAACACTTCACGGAACAGCTAACTCAGCACACAGGTGAAAAGTTCATCATACATTGTTGTAAATTAAAACAGCAAGTGTGCTTGACTCCATAATATACCAGCTTATCTTATGTAACATTCTTTTCTATCACTTTTTCTTAAACAATAAAAATCAGCCTTTTAAAACACAGAAACATTCATCCTAGCTTACTGCAGAATGTTCTCGAACAACTAATCAATACTTTTCTTTTTTCAAAACTACATGTTGTCCACCATTTTAGGAAAAATCTCACTTTTCAAACTGCTACTTCATTTACACAGACCTTCAGAGTGCATCCAGACCTCTCTTCAAGATGCTTACAGTGTGGATTGTGGGACACAGCTATATTTTCTGGAGTACAAGGTACGCAGAATGGAAAGGAATTCACAAAGACCTACGTTTACCAAATGTAGACATTAAATGGATTGGACAGAGAGGGTTAAAGTGGCACCAATTGATGCCATTGGTGAAATCCTTTTTGCATCTCCAAACCCTGACGTCATAATTGTGCACTGTGGTGGCAATGACCTAGGCACTTTGACAGGAGTAGGTCTGGAAATGCTTATGAAGGACACCTTTAGAGAATTGATGGCACTTCTCCCCCAAACTGCCTTTGTCTATTCTAATATATGCCATAGGCAGAAATAGAACTGGTCCAACCACTATTGTCAACAGATTGAAAAAGCTAGGAAACGTGTGAATAAATCTGTTTCTGCTTTTCTCCAAGACTATAGAATGGGGTCCATTTACAACAACAATCTGCGTTTCAATATGCATGGCATCTATAGGAGAGATGGTGTTCATTTTACAGATGAAGGGAACAGAGTCTTCCTTATAAACTTAAGACTCTGTATCGGTACTTACTTGTAGGTACTAAAATCTCCCAATAAACACAAGGGCTCTTTTTAGAGCCACACAACACATAAACAAATACACTTCATAAATATCTAAAATAATTTTTATTTTTCATGCTTAGCTACGCTTATGGGACGACTTCCAATCTTCCAGCTGTACGTCGTCCATACGTGCTTTGTACGCGTATGATAAATCTACCATGAAAAAAATAGCCTTTATCACTAATTTTCTATCACCCTTGAGGACCCCATCCCCCGGAGCTCAAATCTAACGTTCCAGACCGTGGGAACAACCCTAAGGCCTCCACGGTCCCAGCCGGCTCCCTACTTCCTGCGGGAGCCGGCATTGCTATTCCTCACATGCTTCCATTCTACTTTCAAACATGATTTCAACAGTTATACATTTTATATAATAATATAGTACTACACGCTAAAGCAGAAAAGTCAGCACAATTATGATAGAATAGAAAATAGAAAAAAATATATATACTTCTACACTCAACAAACTCGTAAGCAGAGTACACAGTTTAATTTAAAAGCACCCTACCACAACTAGTTTTTGAAACGCATTGTACAATAAAATGGGTCACAAAATAGGCTACATACATGGTGACTCTAATGCAGCCGTGGGCCGTGGAGGGAGTTGCGGTGGGACAGGCAGGCGGGGAGAGGCAGGGTGGGGGGTGATAAACAATGTAATCTGGATGATTGCAGGTAAGTAAAAAATTAAATTAATAAAACGAATTTTGTTCCGTGCCCTGCATTAACAAGGATGTATTATCAAGCCCATTATTGCCGTTTTATCAGCACTTTCATGCCGATAAAACAACGATAATTTTATCACCGGTCCTTGATAATATGCCTCCTGGTTCGTAGAAATATGACAATGAATGACTATAAAAGCGCGATCTAACTGCAAATTAATATAGCAACAATTACAAATCATAACATCTTTCTTTTAATTTCTTTTAGATGTACAACTTCACGATGGATTATGTAACAAGGTCGACGGCAACAGCACAAGGTGAGCAAAGAACCTTGTTTCTAAAACAACAAAAAGTTATCTGTAAAAGGAGACAATCTATAGTAGGCAGCAGGCGGGCAAAACACACATTGACCTAACGAGGCTTCAGCTAGGATGACATACCTTCCTGCGCCCACACACAGTCGCACCAGAGTACATCACAAGTCTTTTAAAGACATTTTGCTTGTTAATGAGGCTTTGATGTCCCCCCACCGTGCTTACAGCCCCTACAGCTCCACTCTTCTTTTTCTTGAACTTAAACCCCCCCGAACATTTTGACTGTGGTTGCGCCTCTGCCTTCAGGTACACACCCCCCCCCTGTCGTGTGTGTATCCCACGTGTTAATGTCCTTTTTCCTCTTTCTTACTGTCTCACATCGTTTCTCTTTCTTTTTTAAAGTTTTGGACGCTACTATCTCTACTCTGCTGTATACAACCTTATCTGAATTGAAGTAGTTAACTGTCTTGCTTACAGTGAAGGCTTCTTTCACACGTAGAGACCCATCTTTCAATCACCCCAATGGCACTAGGTGACAAAGAATTTTGGGGCATATTATCAAGGACCAGTGTTAAAATTATCGCCGTTTTATCAGCAGGAAACAGCCGATAAAACGGCGATAATGGGCTTGATAATACGCCCTTGTTAATTCCAATAGAAGACCATTTTAACACAAGAACATGGGCTTCTATGGGAATTAACAAGGGCGTATTATCAAGCCCATTATCGCCGTTTTATCGGCCGTTTCCTGCCGATAAAATGGCGATAATTCTATCACCGGTCCTTGATAATATGCCCCTTTGTTTCAGAAACAACTACAAATTATTTGTGAAAGGAGAGACTAGGTAGTCTGGAGCACCTTCACTGTGTAAAAATGTATAATTACCTCAGAGCACTGAGAATAGATAGGTTACAGCAGTCTGACAGTCTGACAAACAGATCTATAAGCTTATTACCCCACTTTTCTGTCACTTTTAACATGGGGAAAGTGACGCAAAGAGCTTGCAGATCTGCGTCTGACTTTTCAAGAAAAACTCTCAACTCCAAACTCTGCAACTCAATGGGCTGCAACAGTCTAAGTACAGAATATTAAGAACCCACATTAAAATTCACTTTTGACATTAGTTTCGCAACTCAGTTTACGATGATTAATCAAAATGTCCTTTTGTTTCATTCACCAAACATCCTTCAGAAGCAATCACGGCCTATAGAGCAACAGCAATGGAATTGTCTACAACGTATTCAATATACTTTGACGTATAGAAGCAGAGTTGAAGTCAAATGGTGAACTCCGGTGGCCGCACTGTTTATACAAGGTAAGCACAGCAGCCTACATATAAATGCCTTCATTACAAACCATTAGAAATAAGTCCGCATTTTTACAATCCTGCTGAGCCACTTTTGCGTCAATAACGCAGTTGGCACTTCCATATAGACACCACTTGAACGCGCCACTATAACAAGTGAAATGTACCAGGTACACTGCACTCGTAAAACCGTAGTGTTACCTTTATTTCTGAAAGGAGAGAATGCGTAGTGTGCAGCAGCTTCTCTGTGTAAAATCAATAATTTCCTCCGAGCAGTGACAACAGATAGGTTACAACAGTCTGACAAACAGATCTACAAGCTTATTACGCCACTTTTGTGTCACTTTTAACATGGGGAAAGAGACGTAAAGAGCTTGTAAATCTACGTCTGACTTTTCAAGACAAAATCTCAACTCCAGACTCTGCAAGACAGTTTTAATGTTCTTTTCACTCGTTTTCTCTCTCTCACTCTCTGTGACATCATTTCTCTTTCTCTCTTAAACTTATAGACACTGCTGTCTGCTTGGATGTGTAGAAGAATTGTTGAAAACAAGTTGTGAATTCCACTGTCTGAAGTGTTTGGCCGCAGTGTTTATACAACGGTAAGCACAGAGGCCTACATCTACAAAGCCTTCATTGCAATGCATTAGAAATAAGTCTGCATCTTTACAATCCCGTTGTGCCACTTTTGAGTCCGTAACGCAGTTGCCACTTCCATATAGACACCACTTGAACGCGCCACTATAACAAGTGAAAAGTACCAGGCACACTGCACTTGTAAAATCGTAGTGTTACCTTTATTTCTAAAAGGAGAGAATGCGTAGTGTGCAGTAGCTTCCTGTGTAAAATCAATAATTTCCTCCGAGCAGTGAAAACAGATATGTTACAACAATCTGACAAACAGATCTACAAGCTTATTACGCCACTTTTGTGTCACTTTTAACATGGGGAGAATGATGCAAGGAGCTTGTAAATCTACTTCTGACTTTTCAAGAAAAAATCTCAACTCCAGACTGTGCGAGACGGTTTTAATGCTGTTTTCTCTCTCTTTCTCTCTCTCACTCTCTGTGACATAATTTCTCTTTCTCTCTTAAACTTATAGACACTGCTGTCTATTTGGACGTGTAGAAGAATTGTTGAAAACAAGTTGTGAATTCCACTGTCTGAAGTGTTTGGCCGCAGTGTTTATACAACGGTAAGCACAGAGGCCTTGATCTACAAACCCTTCATTGCAATGCATTAGAAATAAGTCTGCATCTTTACAATCCCGTTGTGCCACTTTTCTGTCAGTAACGCAGAAGGCACTTCCATATAGACACAGGAATTGCCAGGAGTCCTGAGCCGGAAGATCTCAAGGATCGAGACGGCTCATAGGGTGTCAGCAATCCTTTCAAAGGGAGCGGAGATCTCCCGTTGATGATCCGGTGGCACGTGCACAGGGCTTTGAATACCACCCTGCTTCGGATCGGGAGCCAGTGCAGAGACCGGAGGGCCGCTGTGGATCCTGCTCTTCTGGGTAGTCTAAGCTCTAGCCTGGCAGCGGCATTCTGGAGAACCTGTAGACGGCTCAGATTCTTCTCCAGAGTTCCTAAGTAGAGAAGATTGCCGTAATCCATCTTTGACGTGACTAGTGCATGTACCAGGGTTTGGCGGGCTCTGATAGGTAAGAATTTTAATACCTTCCTGAGACTTTTGAGGGTCCCGAAGCATGATCCAACCACCTGATTGATCTGGGGGCCAAAGGTAAGGTTAGAGTCAAACCAGATACCCAAGTTCTTTGCTTTCTGGCAAGGGGTGGGTGCTGGACCTAAACACGGCAGCCACCACGCCGACCTCCACGCCGAACGGTCTCCCCCCACCACCAGCACCTCGGTCTTGCCTCCGTTCAGCTTGAGGCAGTTGGCGGACATCCAGGCCGCTAGGTCTTGCATGCAAGCTCTGAAGATGTCCGCCGAGGGGCCGGACGCACGTTACAGGGAGATGACCAACTGCGTGTCGTCGGCATATGACACCATTCGAAGGCCGTAACTCTCTACTAAGGTAGCGATCGGGGCAACATAAAGATTAAAAAGGGTTGGGCTCAGGGATGAGCCCTGCGGCACCCCTTGATCCAAAGAGATGCGCTCAGAATACTGGTCACCTTGCCTTACTTGGAAGCCTCGGCCTGCAAGAAATGAATAAATCCATTTCAGTGCTGCCCCTCTTACCCCACCTTTGCTCAGACACTGTAGCAAGATGGAATGTGCTACAGTGTTGAACGCCGCACTGAGGTCCAGGAGGATTAAGGCCATGGTTTGTCCCTCGTCAGCACCTTGCCTAAGGGTTTCGGTGGCCCTAAGAAGGGCAGACTCCGTAGAGTGACGAGGCCGAAACCCGAATTGCGTAGGATGAAGGAGGTTGTTTTCTTCCACAAATTTCATTAGCTGCTTATTTACCACCTTCTCCGCTACCTTGGAGAAATAAGGCAGCAAGGAGATGGGACGAAGGTTATCTAACTTCTCAAAGCTAATGTTGGGCTTCTTACTTAGGGGGAGCACCACGGCCTGTTTCCAGTCCTCTGGTATGGAGCTGGATGAGAAGGAGATATCTAACAAGTGTCTGATATAGGGTTCTAGTGTTTCCAGACTGTCTCCCAACCTTTTAGGGGAGGCGGGATCCCGAGGGGAGCCAGATTTAACAGATCTGCAGATTTTAATTAAATCCACCGGTGAAGGAGTGGTGAAATTAAGTAGCAGATTTTGGTCGGTTTCATCACTCAATAAGTCTGCTGGCATTTCCGCTGCAGGAGGTATGTGGGGAAAAGCAGAGTAAATTTTAGACACTTTGTCCCCAAAGTAGTTCGCAATGCGGTTGCATGCTGCTACTGAGTGATCTTCCTCTAAGGTAGAGGTTATTGGGGTGGCCAGAGTTTTATATATGCTGAACAGTTCCCTAGCCGAGTTCTCTGCCTCGTGGATTCTGTCAGCATAATATGTGGCCTTCTCTATCCGGATCTTGTTGTGATAGGTGCGTCTCTTAGCAAGATAGACCTCTTTCATCCGGTCGTCGTATGCCACTCTCCACTGCCTTTCTGCACGTTTACAGTCCCTTTTGGCGCAACGCAGCGCTTCGCCAAACCAGGTAGCCATTCTTTGTCTCTGAACCCCTTTGGTAGGTCGTCCCAACGGGGCTGTGCAGTCCAGAGCAGCAGTAATATGGACATTGAGCAACCTATTCGCTGTATTCATATCATTGCCTCCTGGGGGACCTTCCGCGGTGAGGGCCGTATTAAACTTTTGCAGGGAGAATCTTGCCCACCTGCGCTGAGGATAGTTGAGAGGGGTGGGGGCGTTAGCTTTATATTTAGGCAGGAAGATGGCAAATGGGACCAAGAAATGGTCTGTCCAAGGCAGGGGCACTGGGGGAGCAGCTGAGACATCCTCCCAGTTAGCAAATATTGGGTCAAGCAAGTGCCCCCGATTGTGTGTAGGAAGCAGCCCCTTTAGTTCCAGCTGTAGGGTGTGAAGTTCATCCCGGAACTCCACCGCTCCTTTATCTAAGGAGTCATCCAGATGTGTGTTTAAGTCTCCTAACAACAGAAACTTGTCCCTCCTGATCGCCGATTCAGTAACACACTCTAAAAGGTTGCCTCTGAATCTGGACATAGATCCTGGAGAGCGATAAACTAGCAGACCCTTGCTCGTCGTGCTCCCATCAATGTTTATGCTGAAAACACCTGCCTCGCATCCTGCCAAATTGACTTGTTCGAGTTTGCAGGCCCATTGCTGTTTAAAGGCGATCGCAATTCCCCCTCCTCTGCCTACAGGTCTGTCCAGGCGCACCATTTGATAGTCGTCTGGTAAGGCCTGGACAACATCAGGATCAGAATTGGCATCTAGCCAAGTTTCAGTGATGAACAGCAGATCGGGATGTTTGTCAGTGAGGAGGTCATAAACATCGTGCTTGTGGCAACTGAGCGACCTGGCATTGATCAGGCCGCAGGACAGCAAGGAGGCGCCAGCCCTGGAGTCAGCAAGCGTTGTACTAAAGTGGAATTGGCAGTGTTTACACCCTTCAATCTCCCCAACCCTTATACTGTGGAGGCCCGGGGTGCAAGTGTGTGAGGAGAAACTTACTAAGTCACTCCTGCTCCAGGTAATTCTGCCATCAGGGACAGGGGTTGTGGCCCTGGGCCGTGTCCGGGCGCGGACGGGCGCAGACAAGCTTGGCTTTGGCGCGGCTTCGGCGCGCATCCGGCGCGCCCGCTGCACCAGCCCGCTGCACCAGCCCGCTGCGCCGTCTGGCATGATGCACATTATATAGGAAATAAAGAGGGTGGGAGGCCTGCGCGACTAGAGCGCACCCCCAGCCACACCTAAAATGGCGCCCACCGCCGCCAGCACCGATACACAAAAAGCGGCAAGGCGAGGTTAGGAAGAAGAATTCAAGCGTGTGGAGGAAATGTCAGTGTTCCTAAATCAATGACCCACTTTAAAAATCAATTTAAAAGCCCCCTGAGTGACAATAACATTTCCATCTTTCTGCTTCCTAAAATAGTTATTCTGCAAGTATTCTTCCAACAATGATAGTTCCAGTAAAATGAGCTCACAGCCCTAGTGTCTCTCACTAGGGAGAGCTCCTGATAGGCAGCGTGCTCGTGAATTAACAGCCCTAAATAGCCTGGGAGGGCAGGAGGCCTGCGCGACTAGAGCGCACCCCCAGCCACACTTAAAATGGCGCCCACCGCCGCCAGCACCGATACACAAAAAGCGGCAAGGCGAGGTTAGGAAGAAGAATTCAAGCGTGTGGAGGAAATGTCAGGGTTCCTAAATCAATGACCCACTTTAAAAATCAATTTAAAAGCCCCCTGAGTGACAATAAAATTTCGATCTTTCTGCTTCCTAAAATAGTTATTCTGCAAGTATTCTTCCAACAATGCTAGTTCCAGTAAAATGAGCTCGCAGCCCTAGTGTCTCTCGCTAGGAAGAGCTCCTGATAGGCAGCGTGCTCGTGAATTAACAGCCCTAAATAGCCTGGGAGGGCGGGAGGCCTGCGCGACTAGAGCGCACCCCCAGCCACACCTAAAATGGCGCCCACCGCCGCCAGCACCGATACACAAAAAGCGGCAAGGCGAGGTTAGGAAGAAGAATTCAAGCGTGTGGAGGAAATGTCAGTGTTCCTAAATCAATGACCCACTTTAAAAATCAATTTAAAAGCCCCCTGAGTGACAATAAAATTTCGATCTTTCTGCTTCCTAAAATAGTTATTCTGCAAGTATTCTTCCAACAATGATAGTTCCAGTAAAATGAGCTCGCAGCCCTAGTGTCTCTCGCTAGGGAGAGCTCCTGATAGGCAGCGTGCTCGTGAATTAACAGCCCTAAATAGCCTGGGAGGGCGGGAGGCCTGCGCGACTAGAGCGCACCCCCAGCCACACCTAAAATGGCGCCCACCGCCGCCAGCACCGATACACAAAAAGCGGCAAGGCGAGGTTAGGAAGAAGAATTCAAGCGTGTGGAGGAAATGTCAGTGTTCCTAAATCAATGACCCACTTTAAAAATCAATTTAAAAGCCCCCCGAGTGACAATAACATTTCGATCTTTCTGCTTCCTAAAATAGTTAAACTGCAAGTATTCTTCCAAAAATGATAGTTCCAGTAAAATGAGCTCGCAGCCCTAGTGTCTCTCGCTAGGGAGAGCTCCTGATAGGACTAATTCCCCTTGCATACTGGAGGTCCCTGGGGGCCAACTAGCCCACCAGGAACCTCCAGTATGCGCCAGTGGGCTGCTTTGCAGAGAAGTGTAATGAGGCCATGCCCCTTTTTACACCTCTCTGCAACGCAGCCCCCTGGCGTGTTTTTTGGAGAGGGGGAACTAATTCCCCTTGAATACTGGGGGTCCCTGGGGGCCAACTAGCCCACCAGGAACCTCCAGTATGCGCCAGAGGGCTGCATTGCAGAGAGGTGTAATGAGGCCACGACCCTTTTTACACCTCTCTGCAATGCAGCCCCCTGGCGCATTTGCAGAGGGGGAGCTAATTCCCCTTGCATACTGGAGGTCCCTGGGGGCCAACTAGCCCACCAGGAACCTCCAGTATGCGCTCGGGAAGGTACAGAGTACACTTCGTACCACGTGATTTAAAAAAAATCCTTGTGGGACCCCCTGAGCAGGCCTAGGGGATGAGGGTGTTTCTACCCTGCCCCCTTTGCGTGTTTTGCACGTTTGTTTCACTGCTTTCTTGTGCCTCGGTTCTACCGAGGCACAAGATGACTGCCAACACACTGGTTTGGAGTGTTGACAGACAGTTGACAGCCAATGACCATGCAGCTCGTGCTCGGGAAGGTACAGAGTACAGTACAGAGTACTGAACTCTGTCTCTAGATATCACTATGATTTTACTTTTGATTTTCTGAGGAACTACTGAACGGATTTACACCATTTAACAAAAAGCACAATCTGCAAACCGAACTCTACCTCTCTGCCAAATTTGGTGTAATTCTGTTCACTCGTTCGGGCTGTAGCCCTGGCTAAAGGTCCCTATGGAAAATTGCATGGGGAAAACACGTTTTGGGACCACCCTTTTTTCTCGGCCCCCACTTGACGAATCCCCCCCAAACTTTCAGGGAAGGAGCGGAGCCGAGCAGGCCATTTTCTTGGAGAAATTCGCGAAGATTCGTCCACCGGCGCCAAAGTTATTCCAAATAGAATGTTGTGGATTTCCTATGGAAACTAGGTCCTAACTATAACTACCTACTGACGACTGCCAGTGGGTAACATATATATATATATATATATATATATATATATATATATATATATATATATATATATATATATATATATATATATATATATATATATATATATATATATATATATATATATATTACCTACTGGCGGTCGCCAGTAGGTATATATAGTTAGGATTTTTTCTCTATGGGATTTTTGAAAATTCTATGTCTAATAACTTTGGCGTTTGTGGATGGAATTGGCTGAAATTTTCAGGAAAATGGAACATTTTGTTTCTGAGCAGCCCCTGACAATTTGGGGGGGTTTCATCAAGGGGGGGCCGAGAAAAAAGGGGGTCCCAAAACGCTTTTTTCCCATGTTAATTTCCATAGGGCGGTTGGCCTCACTTTTAGCTCGAACGGCTGAATGGATTTGCACGAAACTTGGCAAAATTGTAGGGACTGTTAGCCCGATGTGCCTTTGCTAGGTCTCAATATATGTGCTCCAGTGGATTTTGAGTAATTTAGGTTAAAAAAAAGATATATATCTGGGCGGAGCCTAACCACACATCTGATCTGATTGGCTGTCAGCACTTCATCCAAGAAGTGCTGGCAGCCATCTTGGGACCAATATACATGATAGCACCTCATTAAAAAGCATTGTAGTTAATAGAGGGTTTTAGGACTTTAGTTACATTATAAATCATTTGTTGATGGTACCATACTCGTTTTAGGAATTGTGGTGGGTTCTAAGGTGATTTTACCATGTGAAAAAACCTTCTGCTGTGATATCATGAATATTGTTTGAAAGAAAACTAATATCTCATGATTTTCCCACAGTGGTTTGGAAGGGGATCTATAAGCTAAACTGAAAGCATATTTTCTGTAAATTCACATTATCTTTCTTAGTCATGTGAAAATGAAGTCTGACATTCTCAGTAAAACATGTACATCCAACAAGGACAGAGACTGTCAGTTGATTCCTTTGTGTTCTACTGCAGCCTCCTAGAGTGTTCTAAAGAACAACTAGAGCGCTAACAGTCCTACTTATTACAAAGGTATGGCACACCTGAAGCCATCTTGATTGGAATAAAGTGGTAACTCTTAAAACATTTAATTTAAAAAGAAACAACATGAGGGGGTATATTTTGCCATAGAAAGTATGATTAGTGCTGCAGAATGAAAAATTAGGGCACATTTTGAGTGACTTCTCAAATCCTTTTCTATTTCATTAAAACATTCTGACATGCAGTCTCCCAAAATGGCCACCAGAGACAAAAGAGCCCAAATGTAGCCCAAATATCACCCAGATGTAGCCCAAGTATAGCCCAATGACAGAATGTCCCAGAGTGTTCTAAAGAACAACTAGAGCGCTAACAGTCCTACTTATTACAAAGGTATGGCACACCTGAAGCCATCTTGATTGGAATAAAGTGGTAACTCTTAAAACATTTAATTTAAAAAGAAACAACATGAGGGGGTATATTTTGCCATAGAAAGTATGATTAGTGCTGCAGAATGAAAAATTAGGGCACATTTTGAGTGACTTCTCAAATCCTTTTCTATTTCATTAAAACATTCTGACATGCAGTCTCCCAAAATGGCCACCAGAGACAAAAGAGCCCAAATGTAGCCCAAATATCACCCAGATGTAGCCCAAGTATAGCCCAATGACAGAATGTCCCAGAGTGTTCTAAAGAACAACTAGAGCGCTAACAGTCCTACTTATTACAAAGGTATAGCACACCTGGAGCCATCGTGATGGGAATAAAGTGGTAACTCTTAAAACATTTCATTTAAAAAGGAACAAAATGAGGGGGTATGTTACGCAATAGAAGGTATTATTAGTGCTGCAGAAAGAAAAATTAGGGCACATTTTGAGTGACTTTTCAAATCCTCTTCTATTTCATTAAAAAATTCTGACATGCAGTCTCCCACAATGGCCACCAGAGACAAAAGAGCCCAAATGTAGCCCAAATATCACCCAGATGTAGCCCAAGTATAGCCCAATGACAGAATGTCCCAGAGTGTTCTAAAGAACAACTAGAGCGCTAACAGTCCTACTTATTACAAAGGTATGGCACACCTGAAGCCATCTTGATTGGAATAAAGTGGTAACTCTTAAAACATTTAATTTAAAAAGGAACAAAATGAGGGGGTATATTTTGCCATATGAATTATGATTAGTGCTGCAGAAAGAAAAATTAGGGCACATTTTGAGTGACTTCTCAAACCCTCTTCAATTTCATTAAACAATTCTGACATACAGTCTCCCAAGATGGCCACCAGAGACAAAAGAGCCTAAATGTAGCCCAAATATCACCCAGATGTACCCCAAGTATAGCCCAATGACAGAATGTCCCAGAGTGTTCTAAAGAACAACTAGAGCGCTAACAGTCTTACTTATGACAAAAGTATGGCACACCAGAAGCCATCTTGATTGGAATGAAGTGGTAAGTCTGAAAACACTCAATTTAAAAAGGAACAACATGAGGGGGTTAATTTTGCCATAGAAAGTATGATTAGTGCTTCAGAAAGAAAAATTAGGGATCATTTTGAGTGACTTCTCAAATCCTCTTCTATTTCATTAAAAAAATTCTGACATGCAGACTGAAACATGCACTTTGAATACCAGCAGCAGACGTCCCTGGTGAGCAGTAGCTTTACTACAGTGATCTAATGTGCAACTAGAGTGCTAACATTCAGAATTTATGGCAAATGTGTGACACATCTGAATGCCTTCTTGATGGAACCAAAGTAAACAAGCATTGAAAATGCAATAGATCTCGCCCTCGTTTAAGTTAAAGCCATTCTGTTTGTAATGAGGTGGCTTTTTAGCTTTGCTTTTATTAGTGTTTTTTCAACTTCATGTAAATAACATGCATCTGTATACATATAAGTATATGTATGCATGCATTTATGTTTGTATTTATATAGATATACAGATGATATATGTTTATATATGTATGTATATATATATATTCACTGAAAAAACCATAGGCTATAGACCATATATAGTTAGGAATTAGCATTTACAAAACCTTGAAAATTCACTGAAAAAACCATAGGTTATAGACCATATATAGTTAGGAATTAGCATTTACAAAACCTTGAAAATTCACTGAAAAAACCATAGGTTATAGACCATATACAGTTAGGAATTCGCATTTACAAAACCTTATTTTACTCACACAAAACCATTGAAATTCCATATATAGTTAGTTGCACTAACTATATATCGCGCACCCGCAATCCACTGCTGATGATGTCACATATTACATCATTCATGACATGGTCAGTGACATCACTGATGACATCACTGATGACATCTCAAATGACATCACTGATGACATCACTGATGACAACATCCAGTGACTGTATGTTTCTGTAAAGTTAAAATATGCCTTACATATTGAAGAATGAGTGGATGTATAAGTGTCTGGATGAAGGATTTAGTAGGGGCATGACTGACTGTATGAGTGAGTGATTAAATGTGTCTCACTGAGTGCATGGGTTAGTGACTAAACTGTCTTAATTTGTGCATCATTATGTCTGTTGTTCTGTAAACTGTTGCATGTGTTGATAAGTAGCTATATGAGTAACTATATGGGTTATTGATTGGTTGCCCAAGTATTTGTATGGGAGACTGAGTGTGTGTGTGGGTGGCTGGGAGGTGTATGACTCTGTGCATAGATGTGTGAGCAGTTGATTCACTAGATGTATGGTTTCAAAAGTGCATGTGGAAACAGCTGTATGGGCGGTTGACTGTGTGCATGAGTGTATTGGTGAGTGAATGGATATCTCAGTGCTACATGTCAAAGTAAGTACATATGTAAAACACAGTACATGTGAGAGTTGACATATATAAATAACTGTGCATAAGAGCCAGTGAATGTGTGAGTGGCTGTATGGATCATTGTGAACTTGTATCAGGGATTGTATAAGAGAGTAAATATGTGTTAGTATATGTTTGAATAAGTAAAGTTTGTATAACTGTATAGTTGAGGAAATGGAGGTGTGATTGATTCTTTGCATGACTGACTAGGTGTGTGAGTAACTCCATGGATGAGTGACAGTCTGTGAGTGTCTGTTTACACTGATTGTATCTAAGGTTATATTAGAGTCTGAAGAGGTTCATCGTATTATCACATGAATGATATCATCAGTGATGTGATCAGTAATGTCAAATGAGATGTCATCAGTGATGTCATCAGTGATGTCATTTGAGATGTCATCAGATGGAGTACAATGCATCCGGATGTTTCCCGATACGATTTGGTTGGACTCCCATTGACTTCAATGGGAGCATATGTTCCTAACCGCATCATAATTGGGCCATGGGTCGTTCCCCATCCGATTTGGAAGGAGCAAATGCCATTAGGAGGCCTTCCTAACCGCAACAGAATCAGGCCCTAGGTGGTAGAGCTTTCCAGCCCGCATCAGAATCAGGCCCAAAGTGTGTGGGCATTGGGTTGTAAGTGTATTTTAAAGGTTTAGGGGTTGGTAAGGGTAAGGGTATTTTTAGGGTTTAGGGGTGTGCAAGGGCATTTGGTTGTAAGGATGTTTTTAGGGTTTGCAAATCGGGTATCCTGTGGAAAGGGTATTAAGGGTTTAGAGGTGGGTAAAGGTATTAGGTTGTAAAGGTATTTTTTGTGTTTAGGGGTGGGTAACAGTATTGGTTTTCAATGGTGATTTTAGGCTTTAGGGGTGGGATACCGTATTGGGTGGAAAGAGTATTTTTAGGTTTTTATGGGTGGGTAATGGTATTGGGTTGTTTGGGTGTTTTTAGGGTTCAGAAGTGGGAAGGGGTATAACACACACATTGTTTGGATGAAAACATAATTGTACTATTATTTGTTTTATATTTAATAATAATACATTATAATAATTAATACATACTAACCTAATTATTCTTTTTTTCCCCGCAAAGTATCATTGATTCCTGTGGGGATATTATCCTTTTAATGCCACCATTTTTTGCATTCCAGGACAGAGAGCTGCAGATGCTGCAACTTTTACTAATGGTTGGAGGTACCTTTCTTGTAGAGGAAAGGTAAGGGAGATAAAATCAGGTTGGGAAATGTGTTTTCTTGTATTGTTTCTCCTAATATTTGTCCGACTACTGAAATCTGCCTCTGTGATATTTGGGAGTCCATTTTTTTCTTTAAGAAAGAAAAGGATAGTGGTGGATTGTAGTGTGTGGTTTCCTTATAATACTCAATTGAGTATTTTTATGCTTTTTTGTGTCTTGTTACCAAGACTGAACAGAGTTTCTCTGTGGCTACTTTGTGCTCAGATTTCAATTGTAGGCAGGCTCAGGCGTGAAACCTGAATCAATTACCCCTACTTTCTTTTCCCTGTTTGCACTGGATAATTTTGTATGGTCAGGAAAGACTATATTTTTCCTCGATTCCTAAGGGTATCTTGATTGAATTTTATTTGAAAGGTGGGGAAATGCATTTTTCAGAGTTAAATTAGCAGGTTGCTTAAAGCAAAACACACATACATTTTTATTCCTGGTTTCTTTTTTGGTCTTTCCTGCTAGGGGGAGGACAAAACTCCACCTTTATTCAAAGAAAGAAGACATCTTCAGCCAAGTTTTATTTTTACTACTATTTTATCATAACATATCATTGTATTTATTGCATGTTTTCTGCCATGTTACCTATTTGTTGAATTGTGGGTGGGAAAGTATATTGTAGGGTTGTAGCTAAACGTATTTTCAAAGAAAAGACAGTTGAGGGAGGTAGTCATTATTAATGTATTACTAATGTAGATAAAAGGAATCTTTTCCAGGTACTTTGAAAAGAAGATGCTACTTCATTACCTTTCATTTTTATTTTTGATGTGCTGGATTGTAGGCTTTTAAGAAGAGGGTGAGCTTCTTACATTGCCTAAAAAGTTCTTCTTTTTTCAGAGTTTCCTGGAAATTTTAGAATGTAATATGGACATTTCTTATGGAGGAGGACAAATATGTGTGCCAACCCTCAATGATATTGTTAGTTTCTGCACCTTCTTCTGAACAGGTCATGTAGCAGTCCCGCCTTTCAATGTTAACACATGGAAGCCTCCTGTGACCCAACGCATTTAGATTGCCATTCATATATCTTTAAATTAATTTAGTAAGGAGGCCAATTTTTCTTCATTATTACTAAAATTAAATTCTACATAATTGCTATGAAATGTTCATCCAATTGTTCAGGAGGTTTGAAAGCTAATTCTGAAAGGCTTTTAATATAAAATTGTAATTTAGTGTCTGTAATGTATTCTCCTGCTATGGATTTTTTTTAATTTTATGTCTGGCAGCCACCAGGGAAAAGTAAAAAACATCCCTGAATTTGAGTATCAGGGAAGACTTTTTGTTGCAGAATTCATTGTCAATTCTAAATAAATTATGACTTCACCAGGTCTTGTATTTTTAGTTCATTTTGAATTACTGGTACAAATTCAGGATAGATAGGAGATTGCTTGTCAAATATTAGACCTACAACTAGTATTGTTGTTAATGCTTGCATGCACTGTGTGAATTTGGGTGAACGTGTGGTGATCTGTTTTATAAGTGCTATGCATACTCCAAATATCAATTCTTTCAAATAGGGTATTCGGTTATGTTAAGTAGCAAAAAATAGCATGTTTTTTTGGGGTTCATTGTCAACATAAAGAAGACAGATTCATAGAGAAATGCTATTGTAGGTTTTCAATAATGGCTATAGCAGAGAATGTTCATAGTTGTTTGGGAAGAATCTTACTAACATATTTTTTCTATTGATAAATTGGTAAGGCTGCATTTGTCTGTCAACATGTAACATTGTGGGTTGCCTCTCCTAGTATGGAACCAGAGGGGGCTTTCGGGGTGCTGATGATTTCCTATTTTATTTCAACTGTTTTGTCTGACTACAATATATCTATAGTACCCCACAGTAACCACTCTGCTCATGCAGCATCCAGACAATAGATGACACAACTCCAATGAGCTATTGGTTCAAGATGTCCTCCTTAACACTAAAAGTAGTTCATGAGCTGCAGCAATATATGACGAAATATGAAGCCCTGTCCATATTCTCCATTGTTTAATTTTAGTATTTTAAAAACACAAAGAAAGAAGTATATTTGCTTGAATTGCTTTTGTGTGATAACATTTCTTTATATTTACATTGTCAAATATTTTTTTCCACATACTGCTTTGAAACTGCCTTTTTTTGCTACCAAACCGGTGTTTTAAATGTTTCCTATTTTTCAAAAAAGTGTTCCATTCACAATTTGACACTGTAGTAGTAAACAAACAGTAATAGTATTTATTTTATTCTTGATATTTTGTTTTGCTGTAAAGAGGAACCATTTTCTAGTTTTTAATTATTTGAAAATGCATTATTTATCACCTAATTAGATTTTTGGGGACTTACAGGGAGAAAGTGTGTTATTTATATTTCTTTTTATAGTCTTGTTATAAGTACATCAAAATGATGTATATCTACTTTCAGAAAAGTCTCTTAACTATTTTTTTCTTTGTATTTCGGATTCCTTTGAAAAGTTTAACATAATTTTCCTGTTCTTTGGTCTTGGTTTTCACAACTTGGTTATAGTCCTAACAGGGGTAGGTTGGTTGGAAAACCAGTGTATCTAATTTGTGAAAATGGTTCCACTATGTAATGCTTTTTTTTGACTGCTTGCCAATTTTACTAAGTAGGTGGCACTGTAGGATTGATCTCACAAAGCTTGTTTGGTGGCTTCGGGTCGCAGAGACATCTCTTGGTAAGTGACAACAAAATGTACTAGTACTAGTGTTTTATATAGGTTTTTTCATAAACACATTTACCTGAATCCACTTAATTCTATTGTGAATGTGGGAATGAACGTTACTTATTCACATTGAAAATTTTACATTTTGAAGTACATTTTACGGTATGTGTTGCCATCTTGATTAGGCATTTTGTACCTTTCATGTGATGCAGAACCGTTTCTTTTTATTTGAAGATAAAATGTATTAACTTAAAAATTAATCCAAATGCATTTTTAAAATATGTATCTTTATTTTTTATTTTTTTAAAGGCAAAGTAATCAAATGAATATTTGATTACTGATTTGCCAAATGGTATTTTCCAAACTGGTAAATCACATTCCATGTAATGACATATGTGGCAACAGCAGCAATGTAAAAAACCTTTAAGAAACACCTGACATTAGAAATGCGCTCTAAAATATGTATTGGAAATCTAGAACAGGGCCAGTGATCCTCGGAGGCAAGATGGCGTTCGTGGCGTGGGCTGTGTAAACAGCTCTTTCCTCTCCCTCCGACCCCGGACTTTCTAAAATAAACCATGACGACGGCGCAAGACGGCGCTAGATGGCTTGCCTGTGCCGAGTTGCAGAGGGGCCGTGAGCTTCGTCTGATTGCTGGAGCCTGGAGAGCCTGCACCCGCATTTGGTGGGGCTGGTGACGAAGCGAAGCGGGACCACTCGAGGTGCCGCTCGGAGAGGCTGAATCAGGCGTGGTTGTCCGACCCCGCGGCCGCGCTGTGAGCTCGCTGTGCTGTGCTGGGAGCCCGGGAATCGGAAGATTTAAATCCTGGCGCGGTTTGTTTGACCGTCAAAGCTGCAGCTGCAGCACCCATGGAAAGTAAAAAAGAAAGCGGCAGAGTGAAGGGGAATTGTTTGTCAAGCTTAACACGGCTGACACGGCTGACCCCGAGGAGTTGGAGAAACCGAGTTGGATACAGGCAATCTGGGCAGCAAGAATCTTCGGGCTGTTTGGAGCTTCAAACACGACTTTAGGAAAGCAGATAGCTCTGAAGGAAAAACTGCAGCAACATTTGGACTGCCTTTGGATTCAGAGATACAGAGTTGCAAGTAACAAAAGTGAGTAAAATTCGCAATTTTTGTAACAAATTGCAATAACTGTATCAGTTGGGCAATTCGAATGCCGAGTGATTTAATAGCGTTTTGGCGCAGGGCGCCACTTTGGAGGTCTCCCCTTCTGCTACTTCTCGGTGGACTTCAGAGCCGGGTAGTCAGGGGTCGAGGAGGCAGGGTCATAAAAAACAAGAAAATGCAGGCTAAAGGAGCAGAGAAAGGAAGTGAGCCTACGGTAGTGAAAGTGACTACACGTGGAGGTAAAAATAAGGAGCCAGGTATGGGGGCTAACATTGAAAACCCAAAGGATACAGCTGTAAGGTCTGTAAAGGCAACTATACGGAATGATATAACTAAAGACCTATGTACAGATGGAAATGCTGAACAGGAGAATAATGAGAATGTAAGAGAATCTGATGATGCTTTAGATACTTTAGATCAAAAGAACAAAATGGAGGAGTACTACCCGATGAGGGTATGTGAAGGCTCTTGTCTGAACTCAGGAAGAATTGTTCCTTTGTTAGGAAACCCCTCACTCACCACCTAGTGGTGACTTGCTTCATCATCGGGGCCCACCCAAGTGGCCTAGCGTCACTTGGGTGTGCTTCAACACCTGCAACTGCAGTGGAGCTGGTAGTGAAATGTGGGGTGCAAACAAAAAAAGAATGTGAGTGTTAAAATTGTCCTGGTATTCTTTTGTATAGAGTTTTAATAAAAAAGATACTGGACAAAATTAAAAGATAAGGTTGAGATAGTAGTGGGGAAGTTACGGCCCACTTATCTCTATTTTATGTGTTGGTCGACATGTTTCTACCATCAGGGGAAAATCCCCGGTATTCCTCAGGACCAAAACAAGGAAGTGGGTGGTATGTGCCCCCTAAAAGACACACCCAGACCTAAATCCTTGGACAGCCAGAAGAAAAATCTGCTTCTGGGACGCACACCTAGAATAGAGGGTGCTTTAAAACAGTGCTGTAGCTCAACTCGAGCTGCATCAAGCAGGAGGGGGGCGCTATGCCGGTAACAACATAGTAGTTGTCAGGGCGAGATCAGGCGGTTCACCTACTTCCCCGTGCTCGCTGCTCGGCCACGGGGAAGTGACGCTAGGCCACTTGGGTGGGCCCCGATGATGAAGCAAGTCACCACTAGGTGGTGAGTGAGGGGTTTCCTAACAAAGGAACAATTCTTCCTGAGTTCAGACAAGAGCCTTCACATACCCTCATCGGGTAGTACTCCTCCATTTTGTTCTTTTGATCCTTGACCAGGGAATCAGGAGTATTTCCCGTCCGACGTTCACGGACACAACTCCTTACTCTCCTACTTGTTTTCCAAACAATTAGATACTTTAGAGCCAAATATGGTTAATACTATGGGAGCCAAGGAGAAAAAAAAACAGTGGAGAAAGGAAAGGGTCCTGTGACTTCTCGCTCCTCGAAGAAAGGGACTCAAAATCTTACACTTCCTGCAATGTTTGAGAGGCAAAGTGCTCGAAATAATGACTGCTTAGTGGAAACAGCAATAGTAATAGCAGTATTAACCACAAACTCAGTAACAATATCTAGCTCCCTGGCACAACATGAGGGAATACCCATGGTGCGCACAGACATTTCTGATACCGCACAAAATAATGTACAATCTCAAGAGACTCAGGAACAGGAACAGGATATCAACGAGGGTAATGTTTTTGGAAAAGTAGTCTCACTAGATATTGATACGGTAGCAGCTCAACATAATCTAATGGAAAAAGAGCTCGGCTCACAAGGAACTTTGTCAGTACCAGAGTCTGTTGAAAACCTTTACTCACTCTCTGAAAAATCGTCTGACGAGGAATGGGTGGATGATGTTAGTGAAGCTAGCAGCGCTGATGAGTCAACAGGGGAAAGCAAGACCTCGCCTAATTGCAGTGCTTCTACTATAAGGAAGAGAATTAAGAAGATGAAAGAAAGACAACAACACAAACCAGATGACCCTCAAGCATCTGGCCTGGCATTAGGGGAAGTGCAAGAGGAGAGGCAAAGGTTAAGTGAGACAAGAAGGATTGAATTAAGTGCCTAGGAGACTTCGCCCCCGCAGGAAATCACCCGTGTCACGATATATGAGACCATAATGAGTCATAGAGCCGAGAGCAAGACAGAAATCACACGGGTGCAGGCCACATGCAGCTAAGTGAAAAATGCAGTAAGACGGGCGATAAAATTGGGAACAGAAACTGCAGACAGAGTCACAGAAACAGAAGCGCGTATATCTGTACTCGAAGATTATGCTGCAGTACAGAAAGAAGAGCTGGAAAGTATTAAGGCACATCGTGATGATTTAGCCAATAAATTGAGTGAACTTGAAAATCATGCCCGCAGACAAAACTTACATTTTCTTGGGATTCCGGAAGGATTGGAAGGAACAAATCTGCGTAAGTTCATTGCAGAATTACTGAAAGAAGCCTTTCCGGAGTTGACAACGTGGGAATGGACACGAGAAGTACAGAGGGCACACAGGTTCCCCTTCAATATGCGGAAACCCCGTTAAGGACAAGAGAACCTCCCAAGAGCAATATTAGTCTGCTTCAATAACTTTTTAGCACGCAAAGACATTTATGACCTCGCTAGACCAGACAAAAAGGCTAAAGCTAAGGGGTGCAATTTCTTTGTTAGACCGGATTTCTGCCAGGCGACAGTTTCTAGGAGATGGCATTTAAGGCAACTAATTCCGGACTTTCAAAAGAAAGGGGCAGTTGTATATTTGCAAAATCCGGCGAAACTTAAAGTCATGTTTAAAGGTCAAACCAAGTTCTTCCAGTCAGAAATTCAGGCGAAAGAGTATTTAGAAACTTTATAGAATTTGGTGATAGAACATAATGATGACATAATCTACATATTTGTGTAATCAACCTTAGATAGTAGCTGCCGACTATATGGTTGCATAGGGGAATGTGGGGGGAAGACACGATACTTCATCATTGCAGGGACTTATGGTTCTTGGGCCTCATGAGATGGGAATGTTGGGAGGGGGGAGGGAAGGGCAGTATAGAAGGGATGGGGGGAAAAGGGGTGGGAAAGGAGTGGCACGGGGTTCAGGTGACGGGGGGTGAAAATGGCACCATCAGAGGATTTAAAGTTGGCTCTGTCAATATCTAAAATGTATGTTGAGAGGTTTTTTCAGAAAGCTAGAAGTATAAGAATGATAAGAGAAATCAAATACAATGGCTAGAAAGATCAAGATATGTAGATTAAATGTATGTGGTTTAAATGATCCTCGGAAACGGCAAGTATTAGCTAAGATCATACAGATACTGGGTATAGACATACTTTGTTTACAAGAAACCCACATTGCATGGGCTAACAGAGAATACCTAAAGAACATGGGGATGGAATTGGTAGTTTGCTCCAAACAATCCGGAGTTAAAAGAGGGGTAGCGATATTAAAAAAGAGGGGGTGGGTGGACTGCATAAAGACAGCAGCAGATGGGTGTTAGCAGAATTTAAGGGGGGGCGGCAGGGGTTCACACTTTGTAATATATATGGTCCAAATCTAGACGACCCAGAAGTATTTAACTTCATTAATTTAGAACTGGCACAGTGGACTACTCCAGTGCTATTGTACGGAGATTATAATATCAATGTGGAGTCAAAGGCTGATATAAGATCCAACTCAACATATTGTGGTAAAAAAAAACTTGTATACACTGCTCTACGTGGGTTACTTCTGAAACATGGCCTTTTTGATGTTTGGCACGAAAAGAACCCGAATCACCCAGGGTTTACGTTTTTTCTGCTCCCCACCAAAAATTTGTTAGAATGGATTACTTCTTCATACCACATACTTTTTTAATACAACCTAAAATTCAGATCCATCCCAAACTAATTTCTGACCACAACCCGGTAGTGTTGGAATTAAATGTTGAAACAGAGGGTAAAACTGAACCATTACGATGGTCTTTTGAGCGCAAATTATTATTGGAAGCACAGTATTGTCAATATATGTCTAAAGTAATAGAGGAATTTTTTACCTTCAATAAAGGCACAGCAACCCATGAAATGGTTTGGGACACATTTAAAGCTGTGGTCCGGGGGGAGACTCTCAGTTATTCCGGGTTTAATCGTAAACTACTCCTAACTGAACAACGGAAGGATTTTGACGAAATAATAAAAGCTGAGGAGAAGTTGGCAGAGGCCCTAAGGCAAGGAGGGGAATCAGACTTGAGTAAACTGGCCCAAAAAGACCTCTCGATTAAAAGAGCTAATGCTTATTCTAAAATAGCCGATCTAATCGCCATTAATAATACTCAATATAAGGAAACAGCATACGAGTTTGGGGAAAAAACCGGTAGGTTGTTAGCGAAGAGAGCAAGGGAGAAGCAGGTATATAATGATATCTTGAAAGTCAGGGATTTAAAGAGGGCCCTATAGGAAACTAGAGGAGGAGTTCTGATTGCTTTTCAAGAGTTTTACCAACGTCTTTATAGTGAGGAAGGGGACTCTATTGAATCGAGTGGATATTTAAAGGAAACAAGTTCTGTTCCTTTATCGGAGGCTCAGTGCTTGAATCTCCTAGTACCCCCTGAATGGGAAGAGATAGAGACAGCGATTTTTGGGCTGGCTCTGGGTAAAGCTACAGGGCCAGACAACATACCGCTGGAGTTTTATAGAACATTTAGAACACAACTTAAAAAAGAACTGGTGGAAATTTGCCAATGAGCTTTTGAGGGGAGAGCCCCACAATCCTGGGCGGAAGCAACCATTGTCATTTTTAAAAAGAAAGGGAAAAATCCTGAAGAGATGGGGTCTTATAGGCCAATCTCTTTACTGAATACTGACAGTAAAATGTACTCAAAGCTTATAGCAAATCAGCTAAATGATCTTATGACAGGGATTGTCTCCATAAGACAACATGGTTTCATACAGAGTAGAGGTACCACGGACCATGTCAGGCGAATAATATCCTTGCTTGACTGGGCCCAGGGGACTGGGTCCCCGGTCAGGGTGGCCCTGTTGGACGCCGAAAAAGCATTCGACAGGGTCACCTGGGCCTTTTTGTGGTCAGTGATGGAGAAGATGGGGATTCCCAGAGAGTTCATTAAAGCAATAAGAACACTTCCAACCGACTGCAGTAATCTGGATTTCGGGCTCTCTGTCAGGGCGGGTGCGGATAGCAAGGGGGACGAGACAGGGCTGCCCCTGTTCCCCCTTGCTATTCGCTTTGTACATCGATTCCTTTATCCAAAAGCTGGAAAATAATTCTGCAATTAAACCAGTACAATTAAATGGTTGAGAAATAAAAGTCTGTGCCTATGCTGATGATATAGCCGTGGTCACAGCAGAACTCAAAACGGCACTACCCAATATCATAAAGTCAGCGGAGGAATTTGGCCGTGTCTCTGGCTATAAATTGAATATCGATAAAACTCAGCTTATACACTCTGTGGTTGGATGTCCAGAGAATATGAAGATAGATAAAGAGGCCACATATCTCAGAATTAAAATTTCTGCTACTATTGAGGACATTATCCCTATCAATCTAGACCCAGTAATAGCATCTTCCAATAGAATTTTAGAAAGGGTTAACAATCTGAAACTTTCTCTATTAGGTCGAAGTAATTTGATAAAAATGCTTATCTTTCCTAAATTCCTATACATATTTCGAGCCATACCACTGTTAATACCATCAGGTTATTTTTCTTGTTTAGAGAGAATGAGTTCCAGATTTTTATGGGGGTACCGCCGGGCAAGGAGAGCGCTAAAAAGTGGTGAACTATCTCGAGATAGACGGGGGTGGGGCATACCAAATTTTCAACTTTATCATAGGATGGCAATAATGCAATACATGGGTGTACTTTTACTACCGGAAGATCATTTAGAGGATTTCTTGACCCCTTCGATTTATGAAATACTCCTGGGGACAGAGGCGAAACAATGTCTAAAACGGATCATAGAACCCAGTTACTACAAAAAGACTAAATTTAAGATATTTGATACAGCCTATTTAATTTGGCGATCGGTCAAAAGGAAATTTCGACTCAGTATAAATCTAACGAAATACACATCTTTGCAGAATTGTTCTTTTTTGCCAGCGATATTTCAGGATGGGGTAATGTATAGGTGGAATAATTTAGGCATCAAGAAATTAGGAGATGTATTTACAGAGAAGGATTTTGTTTCATTTGATTATTTGATGCACACTTATCATATACCTCGGTCTGATTTTTTTAAATATCTTCAGGTACGTAGTTTTTGCTTGCAGAAGTTGTCACAGTCTCTAATTTTTTGGGGGAATATTGAAATTTTAAAAGCAATTAAACACCGGCAAAGAATTGGATCTTTGTATCAATTAATTCTGGAAAAGAGGGAGGATGATCTAGATGTGGTGGCAATCAAATGGCAGAATAAATTGAATATTTCTTGTGTAAACATAGAGAGAAGTTTAGCAATCGCTAGAAATGTTTTAATGAATGGATCACTCATCAGTCAGCATTATATGTCTATCTTCGGACTCTATTATACACCAGGGAAGATAGCTAAATGGATTGTAGGGCGCGGGACAAGCTGTAGTCGCTGCAATCTACATGGGGCCGATGCAATACACATGTTTTTTGAATGTTCGAAACTGACAAGATTTATTGCTGATGTAGAGCACTTCCTTACAATCGAATTGTTCATTCCAGTTAAATTAACCACATCTTTAGTCTTGTTTGGTTGTGAAGAAAATGCGACTAATTCGATTTTAGATCCAGTCATCGGACTTGTGTTCATATGTACGTTTTTGTATAACATCCGGCTGGCTTGATGAAGAACCATCAAATATTATTTTGTGGCGAAATAAGCTCTTATCTATGTATTATCTTGAAACTGCATTATACAAACTGAAAGGTATAAGAAAGAAGACATCTGGTCGCAACTTATGGTCTCCATGGATAGGAAATTGAGAAGTTTTTGTTATCGCCTCTGGTCTTTATCTATAATGTGTCTGATTTTTTTTGTTTGTTCTTACTTTGTATTCTCCTTGATGTATGATGTATAGCAACTGATTTATAGTTTTGGCAACTCTGCTCATTACGGATTGGAAACATCATATTATTGTTCCTTTTGTTAATTGGATGCCTTTTTTTTCTCTGCTGATGCCAAAAAAACTTAATAAAATATATTTTAAAAAAAAAGGAAATCTAGAACAGGCCGTGTGTTGTGCCGCGGTATGTATGCATATGTCTTACAAGGCCGGACTGGTCGTACCGGGCATCGGGTGTTTTCCTTATTCCTTGGTTGATGGATGGGTGTGGGTCAGTTTTGTAACTGGGGGCTGGTTTTGAAAAAAAAGCAGGCCAGACCAGCATAGTCACTCACTTCTCACTCTCACTGCAGAGTTCCTTGTATTTGAAGCAGTTTTCAGACAACAATAAAAATGTCAAGAATGATATCTCTGGTGATTAGTCTTCCTGTTGGAGAGAGATTGGAGTTTTATCTATTAGCAATTTCACTCATCTACAGTAGCACCCAGGGTTAATATGCAGGCTGCCAAGAAGGAGATCACAGAACTGAATTTACTGAGCATAGCTAAGTGGGATACTGCTTTTGTCATAGAGATCCTTTTTTGTTACTTGCAGTTCATAACTAACAATCGTATTCTAGCACAGTAAGCTATGAAGTGCCATCAAGGAGCTGCATGTAAACTGAATGGAAAGTTATTTCCACCCCAGTTTTTTATCATCCTAATGTTGCAAAAATGGGTTTGTTTGGGTTGAAATGCATTTTTATCATGTAAATCCAAACCCAACTACTGTGTTACATTTGGAATCCTGAGTTTGTGCTTCTCCAGACCAAGCTCTTAAAAAAAATCCTACCAGTATGGCTGCCATGTGAATCCCATGCCTTTCATTCCCTTTTGTCCTATACACTGACATACAGATGATTCATTGTCTCTGTAGGTGTGTGTGAGATGGAAAGTGCTCCAATGCACTACACTGTTATGAGTGGCACAATACAACAAATTACATTCATGTGAAAAAGGAGGGGTCCTGATGGTGGATGATTGTGGGTGAATCATTGAAGGACCCCAACAAAGATTGTCGTATACTGGTGTTCTATAAGGTCATAATTGAATATCCTTTAAAAGCTAATACAATTGAATATATAAAGAAAATGTGTTGTTGAATTCACCTTTTTTGCAATTTTTCCAAAATTGGTGGAAGAATGCCCCCAACCCCTTCTTGTAGTGGTCAGGCTCACTCGCTCCTAGTATGTCAAACTTCGCCAAGATTGCTTTGGGTTCCCATTCCGGCCCCGGTGTCTTATGTGGTGTAATCCGAAGAATGAACAGAACAGCGTTTAATAACAGGAAGTGCAGATGAAAAGGGAGTAGTGGGTGGCAGGGCTACAGCATGAAGGGTGGGGATTTACAATGGTGAAGGGTTTTAGACTGAGGTTTATAGCGAGTGTAGGGCAGTGAGCAGAAAACCTGCAGGTGGGAGAAAGACTTGTAGAAATAGGAAGGAGAGGTAATCCTTCAGTGGTGGTCCTTAATCAGTTTGGTTTTCTATTGATGAAGTATTGCTTGAAGAACTGTGTCTTCAGCTCCTTGTGGAAGAGAAAGAAATGGAAGAACGCTGGCAGATATTGGCTTAGCAGGTACTGACATCTCAGACCTTGCCTTTGTGCATTTCCTGATTTCTAGGCTGGCACTTTTTCTGCTGCATATCTTACATGCTCAACTAGATGATTTAATCTGAGCCTGATGTGCAATTGTTTTCTAACAACAGACTATGTTTAGCCTACTATGTGGGAAATCCAGATGGCCCACCATCTAGCAGATTGTGTACACCCCCCAATGCGTGAAGACCCAATCCGGCCCAACAAACTCTTTCCTCTTTAAAAAAAAATCTTTTTATTAAACATAAAAACAAGCTTCAGAGAATCATCCGATACATGGATACTGTACAGGATAAACAGTTGTCACAGGTATCCCAAGGCATCACACATAACCAAATCAATTACAAGCTGTTATGATTCATACAATCAAGGGGTATATAAACATCCGGTCATCCTGGCAGTTTCTGGAGCACTCCTTATGACATTGTCCATTGGCCTCTGTACCTTGCCCACGCCCCCCATAACTTTTCTCCTTTACATGGGCAACCTCAGCTCTCATAAATCACTTTCTCTGCCCCTTGGCACCAATCCAAGTCTTTCTTCCACGCATTCAACGTGGGGGCCATCGCTGCCCTCCATGCCTGGGCTGTATTCCTCTTGGCCACCCCCCTGCTTGGGCCAACCATGTCTTGCTCCATTGTGGCCACGTCGTCTCTCCCGTTACTCCCAGTAAGTGCCACCTCGGTTCAAGCGGGACATCCTCCCCCACAACGGCAGTCATCACTCGGGCAACACCTTCCCAGTACTTTTAAATCATGGGGCAAGACCACAAATTGTGGAAGAAGGAGCGTTTCCTGCCACAACCTTTGACACACTTGTGGCGACCTTTAACTATGTGTTTTAACTCACTCCATTTTAAATGCACAGCATAATTTTTGTGATCTTGCATTAGTTTACTTCATGCCTTCTTGCAATTTCAGAGTGGGATGTTTTCTTTCTTCTCAGCACAGAGCAAAACAGCCTTGCTGGAACAGAATGTGTGGGATGTGCATTTGAAAGCGAGAGAGAGGAAGGCACTTTTCTATCTCAGAGTCAAAACATAGAGGTTCAGCCGGCTTCTGTCTCGACCTTGGAACAGACCGTTAAGGTCAGCCTTGATTTTGCAATATATGAAGGGAGGGGGAATTTCTAGAAGTCTCTCTCCATGTTAGTAAAAAGTATTAAAGACAGGTAGTTTTGGCACTCATACTGAAGCTCATTCGTGGGGTGGACGCACCGTCACAGGGCAAGTTTTGCTGTCCCATTGAGACTTCTGGACGACTGAAATGGCTTCCCAGTCAAGCTGACCAGAATGTTGTGTGCAACTCAAATGGTGATGTATGACCTATAAGTTGTATCTACCCGAGCCCGGCGGAGAGGGGTAGGACGAATGCCACGGACACAGGAGCCTTGAGCCTTATATACAGAGGCCTCATCCCTGATGTACGACCCGCTGGGTATTGATGTTGCATATAAATCTTGACCCTTAGGCAAGGAAAAGTGCAACAGAGGTACTACATATCCACAACTGGTAACAAGCATATGATACCGATATAGACTTGTATGTTTGTAGACTTTCCCACTTAGGTCCTAAAGAATAGCGAGTCAATGTACAAAGCGAGAAACATGTTGACCAATTTTAACACTTCTTAGTATAGTCTAGAGCCAGGAAACATTATTTTCCAGCAAGCCCAGACTGTCTTTCAATTTTAATTGAAGCAAGGGACCACCCGAATAAAGTTGTTTCTGGAACTCTTTGCTTCATTTTAATCCACTTCTTTGTCTACAACCTCCTGGCCCCACACCCGCATTTCACCCATAGGCAGTTGGATAAAAAGATCTCCGCTAAAGAGCCCCTCCTTGAGGTGTGCCCATCGTGGATTGCACCGCCTACCCGACGAGGAGCAACGCCTATGATGAAGCATGACACCTGCAAAGGTGTGTGAGGCAACTATATCCAACATATTGGATACCCAGTGGTAGGCTTATATACCTTAACCACCACTTCCCCACCTCCTGGTAACCAGCACACATACACCAACCTCTACCAGGAACAGCCTTGTCCACTTCTTTTGACAAATACTATAAGTTGTATTGCTCTGTGATGATTTCATGTTATGCTCTTTATAATTGATTCTTTCATTTGACAGTCTTTATTCCTGGCATTTGACAGTGCTCATTTCTTGCAATGGACACTATTATTATTATCTACTAATGTTCTACTCCCCTGAATTTGACATGTGAATGTTCCATTATTATTTTCTGCTTATGTTTTAATCCCTTGAATTTTACTTGTGAATTTTCCATTATTATTATTTGCATGTGTTTTACCATTATTATCTGCTTGTGGTTTACCTCATGCATTTGCTTGCACATATATAAATACGTCTTTATACATTTGCATAATGGTTTACCTGTTTCATTTGACATCTGGGAAAGTATTTCTGTTACAGAGTGTTGTATTAATAAAATCCCACACTTTATTTTGAAACTGCCTTTTGATTTGCCTCATTTTGGTTAGTGCTGAGCCTCCTTTCCAGGTGCTTTTTCCTGCTTTACTGATTGCCTCATTTTGGTAGTGCAGAATTTCTTTTATTTGGGAGTGTGGAGCAAGACAGCAGGGTAAAGAACTTTTATTTTCATTAGTAACGATAATTGTTGGGTTGTTTCTGCACATAGGGAAACTCTGAATATGACTGTTTACTGTCTAATATGTGTTTACCTCTTTGCACACTACTTCTATCTGACAGCACAGTGGACAAGATAAATTAACCCTTAATCACTGTAATGCATGCATTGATGCCTTTAATTATAGGAATTGGTGCAGTTCAATGTGAAATGTCTTCCCTCATTATAGCAGCTGTACGTGTTCACAGGTGTTGCAACTAGAAAAACAGCACGGTGTTGCACAGTACTTGCAACTGTTGGAGACACTCAGAACAATTGGATTTATGTTATTTCCATGAACTATGGAATGAACTGAAGGTGACGCTGATTCTTTTTGTGATCCCAAAGAATAGCTCTGCTAGAACATAAATTCCTATTTTGTCTGTTCCATAAAGTACACAAAATCATCTTCCTATTAATTGTCAGTTTGATGAAGGTCCTGCTTGGAAGACTTTTTAGTTAATAGTTTAAACCAAATAGACGTTTAGTAGTTAAATCAAGTTAATATATTTTCAGAAGCAGACAATGTAGTGCTCATTAACTATGGTACCTTGGGGAAAGATTTAGGGAGCACCAGACGAACTTCTAGTCAAATCCTTTCAATGCAGAGATAAAGTATACAGGATTGGAAGAATGACTGCTGCCGCATCAGAGATCAGCACCCCAGGGCTCAACTCGTATCCTGTATATGGTAACTGTGGGGACAGCACAGAGCCTGGGTAGTGCCCGGTAGTGCCCGATCCCTTCAGGTCCCAGCACGGATACCCTGCTAGACTTACAGATGTTCAGTGTCAGAACCTGGAGGGAAGAGGTTAGCAAAATGAAGCAGCGAGAAGAACCTGCTGAAACCCACAGTAATAACTAACAAGCATTTGCAACGCAATAGGTCTCGCATTTGTGAGAGTTAGAGCTATTGGCGTTGTAAATGATAATATTTGTTTCCCATGTGCTTTGGTTTGGAGTGTAGTTGATGTAGGTGGTGTGGAGTGGAATTGTGTGGGTTGAATTGGTATTGTTAGTTGTGGAATTCTATGAGGTAGAATTGTGTGCTATAGAGTGGATTAGTGTAGTGGAATTGTGTGGTGTGGTGTGCGGTGGTTTTTTGTGGATAGTAAAGATTTGGTATTGAGTGCACTGGAATTATGTGGAGTGGCATTGTGCATTATGGAGTGTAATTATTTGGAATGTTATTTTGTGTTCTAGAGTGGTATGTAGAGGAATTTAATTATGTAGTGTGCTGTTATTTTTTGTGGCATGATGTGGAATTCTGTGGTATGGATTGAATGTATGTGGTGTGTTGTGTAATTGTGTTGAGTTGAATGATGTGGTTTGCTGTTGAATTATGTGGTGTGGAATGGAAATTTGAAGAGTTGAATTTTGTGGTATGGACGTGTGTAACATTGAGTGAAATTATGCTGATTGTATAGGAAAGAGAAGGGGGTTCGAGCAAGTAGTGGTGAGGGAATAAGCACTAGAGATGAGCGGGAAAAGGGAAGGGTGATGGTGGAGCGGTGAGAAATAGAAATTATGCCAATTGCAGAAGGTGGGGCAAAAAAAAGAAGAAAGGTGGAATCTGTAAGGTGACTAGTGGAGCCCGAGGGGGAGGGAGCAGGAGAGGTGATGGTAAGAGAAAGGTGGGAAGTGATGGGGAGACCCTGTAGACCGTGGACATGGGTGGGTGACCAAAGGAGGACGAGGAGGACAAGAGGACAATGGAACTGGGAGACAGAGAAACAGTTAAGAAATATGTAGAAGTAGAAGGCAGAGACCCAGGTGCGAGAATGAGGTAATTTGGAAAATATGCAGGTGACGGTGGAAGAGTGGAGGTGGGAGAGAACCAGGGAATAAAAGTTGAGCAGAGGGAAACTGGGAAATAGGGGTAATGGCCAGAGTGAAAGTGAGAGCGAGCAGTGGAGGTTAACTGTTTATATATTTTTTTATGGGCGATTTGTTATCCCTGTTGTCTGTGCGCAGAGTAAGTCACTGAGGAATCTGCATGAGAAGGAACGATAGTGGAGAGCGAGGTAGGGAAGAGAGGGCTAAATATAGTAGTGAAAAAGTGAGCTGGTGAAGCTGGAGTGGGTGGAAGAATGAGTGGTGCAGGTGGAGAACCAGAGAGATGAGGGAGAGTCAGAGCAAAACTGTGAAGATGAGGGAAGTATGGGAGAAGATTGAAAAAGGAATTGGAACGGAAGCAGCGCTTAAATGTAGGGCGGCGCCGTGCATGTGCATCTCTGAATATATGTTCTCCGTGGTGAGTACAGAGCTGGGCAACCGTGTGCATCCACGTTACAAAGTCGAGACCTAGTGTAGGCTGCCTGCCTAGCACCGAGTTCAGGGTTCTCACTAAATTGTTACCTAACCCACATTATACGCAGGACAGCAAGCAGAAAGTAGCACATTATTTATGTGCAACACTGGGCACAATTATAACCCTGGCACGGCATATGGGCTCAATATGCCCAGATGGAAAGCATGTAGGGCAGAGTATACGCACAACCTGCAGTGTGACTTTCTCTGGGTCACCGAAGCACCATCAAATCAGGGGCTGGCAGTGTGTGGAGAGGCAAAAACAAGTTGATGGACAGAATGCAGATCAATGTCATACATTCACCCCAGTTGTAGTGACCGTATTTTTGGCTCTATTTCTGAGTGATGGTGACTTTAAGCTTGCTACCATCCTGAATCACTATTCTTGCCTTGTGTTGGTCCTTTTCAGGCCTTTTTCCAGACCTAGAAGAATAAACTAGAGGATAGCTGCTTAATATGATGATAGATCCCTTATTCTTGACTCTAATCCATCTATTGCCTATTGGCTTTGACATAATTATGTGTCCTTTCATCATCCTACCTATAGTAGAGGGTGGATCCTGTAGTCCTGACTTTATATTACATATTGGTATGGTTTGTGTATGTACTCTGACAGAGCTAAGTGTTATTTCATCCTTCTCAGGCCTACAAGGTCCAGAACTAGAGAGACTCCATTTTGCTTTCTGTCCCTGCAGACTGAGATGCTTGCAGGGTAAAGGTGATGTTTTAGTTATGAGGTGTTGTTCGCCCTTTGCAAACTGAAGAGAACCGGCCAGAGCTGAATCTAATCAGGAAGTGTCTCTGGGCTCAAGTCTCTAGACGAAACAAGCAGCTGGTCACTGTGGGAGCGTCTAGAGCAAGGAGCCTGGTACATGGAATCGGTGGGAGGAGGCTGCTGGCTGGAACTTTCCATGAGGAGAGAGCATTCCATATTAGTGAAGTGCAGAGGCGGAGTCAGGCAGTTGGAGCCAGAGAGAGAAGTCAGACAGTCGATGCTTGGAACAGAGAGAAGTCAGTCAGTCAGACAGTCAGTGAGTTAGAACCAGAGAGAGAAGTCAGAAGCAGTTGTGAGCAGATGGTGTTTTGAACAGAGAGAAGTGAGATGATGTTTGGAACTGAAGGAAGCAGTCAGAAGCAGTTACTTATCAGAAGGAGTTGTGATCAGCTGGAGTCTGAAGTGATGCCTTTTGGAAGAGACTGAAGTTATATTGTGGATTAGTCTGTGGGAGCAGCTGGAGTGAATTGGACATTGGAGCTGAGATAATCAGACAGAGTGAAGAAGCTAGTGGAGCGAACGGTTATCAGAGCGGCAGAAACTATTAGGCTGAAGCTGGAAGGTGGAGAGAGTTCGTGGGGGAGAGGAATCCAGTGCAGAGTGATCAGCGCAGATGCGTGTCCAAGAGTGCAGGGGAGGATCTGAGACGAGCTAAGGCACAGACGAGAGAGGAACCCAGATGACAGCTAGAGCAAGACTTCATACCAATCAGGTGATACCCTTCCTGTAATATAGTTTGCTTTACATTTAAACATTAACCTTGTCCTTACTGTATTGCTAATTCTTTTTCTTTCAGCGGTGTGCAGTATAATCCATTCCCTCTTTAGCTATTTACAGTCAATTACATGTGGATGTGTTATAGTAATAAAGCTTTACAGAGACCCCGCAGATCTGTGTATGTGTCTATTCCCATTTTCCTTTGCAGGCTATATGTTATAGTATAGTGTTATATTGTTATTGTTATTGTGATAAATAAAAGAACCCCAGTTCTTAGTGAACTAGTGTGTAACTAGGCTGTTCGGAATTCGGTTAAAACCGAGTCTGCCCGATATTACCAAACCGACTGCAAATCAGCTGACCCGGTTTAAACCGAGTATCGCTGAATTTTTCAAATTTATTTGACCACTTGGCCATTTGCACCTTTTGACCACTTGAGGGAGCCAAGCAGTACAAACCCAGCATCCGAGCTAGGCATCGGTAATTTCATGAAGCATTTCAGCCTCCTCCCGCTGTTCATGGCCTTTAAGCACACTTTTACTTTTAGCGTGGTGCTCTTGAAATGGGCGCTGCGCTTTGCACTCGGCGATGATTCTGTGCCCCTCCCCGCTGTAGTGTATGTCTTCCCCGGGGCTTAAGTTAAACCCTGAGCGCCAGTGTCCTTTAATCTCAGCGCAGTGCCCTGGTTTTAATTGAAGTAACAATGCTGTAAGCCTTATTTTTAAAAGTTATCATCCCCTTCGTGCTAAATATTTGGGACTGTTCTGCAACTCAATTATTTAAGAAGGCGGGTCTTCTCCATAAATGTGCAACTTTCTCCAAAGCCCAGAGTTTCAAGCCGGCCTAGGGTGTCCGCTGCTTCCAGTTCCACGGGGTCTGCCTTTTGTATTAACTGTGGGGCTGTGACTCGCCGCCAGTGTCTGCGCCCTGAGGAGGAACTGGCTACATACACCACAGGAGGTGCCGAGGTGTGCTTTACACCCCCTGTTGAAACACTTCACAAGGCTTTGTTGTTCTTTCACCCGAGATTCAAAGGAGATTCAAAAATTAACACCTCGTACGATTTTATAGGGGGGGGTGTCACACCACATGGCAGCGCCTGCTGTAAACGTGCAAGAGGTGAGTCACCAGTGTTCGCATTGATAATTGCTATCGTTGGTCTTAGTCAAATCTTTATTATTGCTTGCGCTTTTATAAATGACAGAGCTTTTAAATAATTAGGAAGTAAACCTCTTTCTCGTAGCATTTCTTAATGTTAGCCCTGTGTGAGAAGGGGTGGCGGAAGCAGTGTGCAGTATTGCATGTATTTATTTACTGCAGTTAAAGCGCCTCATGCTTCCTTCCTGCTGCTTCAAAGCGCCGAATGAGCACAATGAACTGTTCATGCCGACCTTGTTCACAAAAAAAGTGCCACATTCATGCTTTTTCATCATCAAATTTGTTTGGGTAGAGCTTTTGTGAAGAACCGAAGGCATCTCAAAAAAATGTGTTTATAAGATGAACTGGAACCTTCGTAGCCGACTGCCCTACTTACACACGGGGTACTGAGAACAGGCACTGCACAGGCAGGAGCGGTGTAACCTCTGTAAATAGATACAGCGCAGGCAGAAGTGCTTAGTTTGTAAAAAAAAAAAGTGCCAGGGCTTTGTCAGGAGGCCACTGTAGCTTGAGCTACCTTATTGCCCCTGCGAGCCCAGCCAATGACAGTACCAGCAGTACTATTAACATAACACTGCTACTAGTCAGGCCATTCCAGATACTCAAAGCTGTTAGAATGGATTGAGCAGAGGTATTAGTCGTTTCTAATGTATCTCATGTAATAATACACTTTTGTATTAATTTCTAAATTAGACTAACAGCGTGGCAGACTGTCATAAGAGTCGATGTTGACAATTCTGCCGAGCGCCGAAAGACACTGGCTCAGATATTAGGCACAGGCTGCCGCTGAACGAGCGTCCCTCACACAGATAAAACTTTCAAAGCACACTTTCTTTTCACAAGCAGAAAGTACAGCGTAGAGACACTAGAAAGTCACTCGAGTTGAGCACACAGAACAGCTACATAACAGGCACTAGAACTGAAACAGTTCACTCATTAGGTGAGCAAGCTTCCGCCGCCTAGGGTCGGTAAATAACAGACAGCAGCAGTGCAAGAGTCTATCAAGCACACAATAGGAACAGCACAGCCATGCACCTTCCGTTGCACGCACAAAAGAGGCACAGCTCAAGTACAGCAGTGCAAGCCTTATGCACATTCACGGAACATGTACACCTCGCAGTTGCAATAGACCTCACGCTCCATTAACTTCAGCAGCCACAGCAGTATGATATAGCAGGAACTCAACCCGAAGGTATTGTGGCTGTATGTGAGCTGGGGCACCATATTTAGATATTGGATCCTATGGCACAGCTGGCCAATAGTACCCACGCGTAAACAACCCAGAAAATGCAATATATGCACTGTGAGCCATTAGCTTGAAAGACACCAACCTGATTTGCGATTCTCAAATAGCGATTTTTAAGAAATCGCAATTCGAGAATCGCAAATAGGTATGTATGTACATAATTGCATTTTTTTTGCGATTTCTTAAAATTCCTTAATTTCTATTTGCAAATTGCGAATCGCAATTAAGGAATACTTTCCCATTCATTTCGATGGGCCAGGAGGCTCATAGGAACGAATGGGAAGTTATTCTCAATTTGCGATTCGCAATTTGCTAATCGCAAATTGAGAATAATTTCAAGGGTGCACACCCTGTTGCACCCCTGAAATATGCATGGGTGCACATGTGGCGGACATACATGCCCTAAGGACATGTATGTGCATCACATGGCACTTTGAAAAATGCTAAAATTTGCATTTTTCAAGGAATTCGCAACTTACCACCAACTAGAAGTTGGTGGTAATTTGCGATTCCTTAAGGACATTTTGCAAAATGTATTTGCTTCATACATTGCATTTTAGGAAACGCAAAATTTGCGATTCTTTAAATGCAATTGCAAAATAAGTTGCACCAGATTTTGCTTTATACATACCATTTAGCAAATTCCCATTCGCAAAGGCCGAAATTCTGTGAATTTCTGCCTTTGGAAAGGCTAATTTGCTTGATACATATGGCCCCAAATAAAGTACCAAACAGTGCTTCGCGCACACAAGTCGTGTGAGGGCGCTATATTGATGATACAATGCAATGCGACACTCTCTGAGCAGGAGAGGGGTGGCGACTCTGGAACACAGACTGTAACTTTCAACTTGCTGAGTGACCAATTCACGCTTTCGTTTAAAACAAGTATTTGCAATGCAATAGGTCTCGGATTTACGCAAGTTTGAGCTATTGTCATTGCAAATAACAATGCCCTTTATTTTTGTTTTTGTTTTTAAATACAGTGCCAATAGCTTACACTTGCATAAATGCGAGACGTATTGCATTGCAAATGCTTGTTAAATCTGAGCTGCAGAATCAAAGGACAATGGAAAGTATTTCATGACTGTATTAATATTCTGAAATGTAGAGCAGTATACAATTTCTGAAGAAAAACTAAAAAAATGTTTAAGGTTAAGGCCTTAGAGGTATATATGCATATCATCAATGTTTATCAAAATATAAAAATGTAGAAAAAAAAACATAAAATAAAAAATATCCATGGCTGGTTGCTCCGTGGATTAATACACCCATTGTAGGGACCCGTGTTTGACTTAATGGAACCTAGTTCAAATCCTGACACATCCATCCACTCAGCCTTTCATCTTCTGAGGTTGAAAAGACGAGTGCCATAGAGTCGGGAAACAATAAATATAAGTTATTTAGCACTGTGGTGCTCTTGCTCTTCGGGGCGACAATACACTTTCTAAATACACGTTCTGTTTGGCTCATCCAATGTGTAACTTTGTATTATGCTTGTAGAGTGTCATTCTGGTGACACATATGAACACTTGTAAATCACGTCGTCCGAAGCTCCCAGTGATATTGTAGGGTAAATTAGGAAAAATTATCCGAACTGTGAGAAGTTGCTGGCTGCCACAAATGATTCTCTGTAATTTGTACCTATATACACTGCTTGGTCTGGTCAGATTGTGACATTCTGGCATTCATCTCTTTAGCACACATTATGATCGCCCTCTTATCCACTTTAAATGTCATACAGTGTGGTCCTTACCATGGCTGGGGTCTGATGAAGAAAGCAAGCAATAATAAAAGCCAAGCGTTCCATAAACACCGGTAAAACACTGTTTCAGTTGTTTTTAATGGCGCGAAAATGAGTAACCACTGAAAAGCACTGTTTTTTTGAAGTTTTGAAATCACTGGAAAACACTGAAAAAACACCACCAGAATTTACCAAAAATAGAAACTGAAAACAGGAAAGCCTATGTGTAACTGTTGTTTTCTGATGATAAAGCTAACCTTTCTTCTAGCCAGATGCTGTAATGGTAACTGATGGATCAAAAGGGAGGAGGAGCGCTTAAATCAGGTAATAACTTTTGCATATAGTGTGTACCTCTTGTTTTTATACAATAAAGGTAACCTTGTCTTCTAGTCAGGTACTATTCGGTGAACAGATGCTACCCCTGATCAGGTAAATGGTAATTGAATAATGAGGGAGAGAGGAGCCCTTGAAATAGAGAATAAGTTGTACACAGTGTAATTTGGCCATTCTTGTACCACATAAAATATATGAGACATTCCCAGTAGGTAGAGAAAGTTCCCAACAGAGAGAGAGAGAGCTGAAGGTATTCATAGGAAAGTGATCGTCGTTGTGTAAGGCGGCGTTAATGAGAGCACCAGGGGGGAAACTGGTGTGTAATGAGATCGCCTCTAGGGAAAGTGGCGTTAATGAGAGCACTGATGGTGGTCAGTGTGTATACCCACAATATTGTTCCTCTTTCTGTCATGGAGGAACTGCGTAGGGGGGCGGACGCTAACATCTGCCAGGCTCTGGTCCTCCTGGATCTGTCGGCCGCCTTCGACACGGTCGACCATGACATCTTGGTCTACCGTGTCAGGGAGGCTGGCATCCAGGATACCGCCCTGGACTGGGTCCGCTCCTTCCTGACCCAACGCCATCAAGCAGTCAGGCTGTCCCAGTTTTCTGCCTCTCAGGTCAAACTGACCTGTGGAGTCCCACAGGGTTCTTCCTTATCCCCTCTTCTTTTTAATTTGTATCTCTCCCCACTTATCCGTGCCCTCCGACAGTTTAATGTCACCGCGTTCAATTACGCGGATGACATACAACTAGTCTTTACCATCGACTCTTCGGCTGACTCCATATCCACCTTCCAAAACACCCTTTGCTTTATCAGCAATTGGATGAGCTCAAATCACCTGAAGCTCAACCACGACAAGACTGAGCTGGTTCTTGTCGGGGGCCCCTCCAATCCTTGGGATTCCTCCTTTTGGCCTGCTAGCCTTGGCAGCCCTCCTTGCCCTGCCAACTGTGCCAAAAGTCTGGGAGTCGTCATCAGTAGTGACCTCTCTATGACGCCCCAGATTAGTGCCGTAGTCTCCTCAAGTCATTATCAACTCAGGAAAATACGGAAAATCTCCCGCCTACTTACTTCTGAGGCCCTCATCCTGGCCCTGCTTGCGCTGGTCATATCTAGGCTTGACTATGCCAATGCACTCTATGTAGGCATTCCTGCTTACCAACTCAGGAGGCTTCAGTTGATCCAGAACCAGGCTGCCCGCCTGATCTTTTTCCAACCAAGAGATCAACATGTCCGCCCTCTTCTAAAAAGCCCCCACTGGCTACCGGTAGCTGCCCGCTGCAAATTCAAGCTGGGCTGCATCATTTCCAAATCCCTTGCTGGTCATGGCCCCCTCTTCATTTCATCACTCCTCCACCCTTATGTTCCTTCTCGTACTCTCCGGTCATCCCAACTAGCTCTGCTGTCAGTCCCTAGATATAAGAGGAAGAAACACGGTGGTCTTAAGTTCTCTTTTTTGGCCCCTACTTTCTGGAATTCCCTCCCCCTCCCTCTTAGGTTGTCCTCTCCTTATCCAAAATTCAGATCCTCCCTCAAAACTTTTCTTTTCACTGAATCCTATAAATAACTGGTTTTTTGTTCCCTCATCTGCTCTCTCCATTTACAGCGCCAAGAAACCTAACGGTGTTAGTTGCGCTTTAGAAATTTATTTAACATAACATAACATAACATTGTGGCTTGTGTATGTATGAAATATAGAGAACACCAGGGGGGATACTGGTGTTTATACCCACAAGATTGTGGCTTGTCCAATGAGAGCACTGGTTGCGGTCAGTGTGTAATGGTAAGTAATCAGAACTGCCCCAGGGCAGATTAGTCTGGGCCCATGTGGTCGCGAGACTATGAGGTATGAGTGTGGTGTAGGGTATGGACGTCCTTAGTAATCAGTGAGTATTCCTAGTAATCCCTATAGATTTAGTGGTGTTTCTGATGATATGAGCTTGTATATTGCTAATTCCCCATCCTCAGGTAGGTACCCAGGTGCCTGGATAGATGGGTCCTGAGGAGGGAGGTGGTTGCGTTTCGGCTGGGTTGGTGGTGTCTCGGTGAGCTGATCCTATCTGGTCCGAAAATCCGGTCGTTACACCAGTACAGAGATCTGGGCCTAAATCTATCGTTTTTTTGCTCACCATGCCATTCCAGTTTGAACCCAGCCATATGTAAATCAGTTTGACCCTGTACCCCATGGGAAAAATCCAGCCTGAACTGCCAAGCCAGGTCCTCCCTGGACTGGAAACAAGCATCCTAGGACCGGTTTCGGGCTTTCAGCCCTCATCAGCCAGGATAGCTTGATTCCAGTGGCATGGAGAACATGGGACTCACGTCTGAGCCTACCCATCCCACTCGGAGTGACAAATGCAAAAACAACAGTTGATGGACAGAATGCAGAACAATGTCATACATTCACCCCAGTACAGAGATCTGGGCCTAAATCCATCAATTTTTTGCTCACTGTTAGAGCCGGCTGTCTCTAGTTGGCAGAGGTATGCACTTCTGACAAATAGGGACACACCTTTTCTAGTCAGGGCGAGGGGATCACACCCTTTGATAACCCCTGCTCACCCCCTTGGTAGCTTGGCAGAGCAGACAGGCTTATCTCAGAGGCTGTGTGTTAAGCATTTATGACCACATACAGTAACAAAGTGAATACACTACAAATGGACACGACACAGTAGTATTATAAAAATAAGGATTTTTATATAAGGCTTAGCACAAGACCAAATAACGACAAAAATATACCACAATCTTAATAAATACTCTTGGAAGGAAAAATAATAGTTCAAGTGTAGTTTCTTCTTAGCACAAAGTCTTTAGTATCAAAAGCAACTCTTCTTCTTTAAAACACAGTTCTTGGCAACAATGTAACCCACACGGGAGTCACACGACGTCGAGGCAAAGTTAATCCAAAGGGTTCGGCGTCGACCGCGAGGAGCGCTACGTCGAGCCCGGAGTCGCACAGATCCCCACAACACAGTACCTTGGAAAAGCGAAGCACATGATGATCAGCGGCGTCGAAATGTCCGGCGTCGCGTCTTCGGCGTCGATCCGGCCTCCGAGTCTGGGCGACCTGCAGCGGCGTCGACAGATGTCAGGCAGGAGCAGCGCTCACGAGGTGAAGCAGGATACGGCGTCGTCGTCAATGTCGATGATGATGTTGCAAGAGTGAGCCGCGCTCACGGCGTTGAGAGGGCACGAAGTCGGTGCGATCAGCAGCGGTGCAGACACGAGGTCACTTGGAGCTGGAGCCGAACTCACTACTCACTGGCGTTGCTGCTGGCGTCGATCGGGCCCGGCGGCCGGCGGCGAGGAAGCGGGACACTGGAGCCGTTACTCACGATGTCGAGCTGGATTCGCCGACGTCCGTCGGCGTCGAGATTGCTGGTTTCTTTCAGAGGTGCTGGATTCTCAAGTTCCAGCAACAAGCACTTTTAGCAGATGAAGTCTTTTAGTCCTGTGACTTCAACAGGAGGCTGGCACTCTTGCAGCCCTTGGAGATTTTCTTTAGCAAAGCTTGAGAGTACACACTCAGTTCCTCTCTCCTGGTTCCTTGGCAAAAATAAAGAAGCAACTGCAGGATTCCCCCAACAAACAGCACACTGGCAGAAGGGGTAGGCAAGTCCTTGGATCAGCAGGCTTCTTGTCCTTGGTTCAGGTTTCCTTGTCATAAGTGATCTAAATTCTTGGTTCAGGGGCCCTTCTCTTATACCCCTTTTTGGCTTTGATCCCTTTGTCCATGCAGGAGAATTTCCCAACATCCTGGGTCTGTTGTGGGTGTAGCCAGGCAGAGGCACCTGGCCTATTCACTGAGCAGGGCTGGGTCCTCAGACACCCAGCAGGAGGTGGAGCCAGCATTGTCACTGGCAGGAGCAGAGCTATCGGCCTCCTGGTAGGAGGTGGGGCCAGGATTGTCCATGGCAGGCACAGAGCCATCAGTCGCCTGCAGAAGGGGGAGCCAGCATTGTATCAGGCAGGGCAGGCTATCAGGAACTACTCTCCCCCTACTCTCCACGCAAATGTCCCACTCATCCCACACTGACTCATTCAGACCTCTGGAGCCACCCAGCTCCTGTCACACACACACCAAACCAGCAGAAACCAGAAATAGTTAGACAAGAAAATAGCCACTTTCTAAAAGTGCTATTTCCAAACCCAGAGTCCAAAAACCATCCACACAAACGGATGGGTTATTAAACCCCGAGTTCAGGGATACCAAACTCGACATTGCCCCATGCTCCCCGAGCCAGCTAGGATTATAGCATTAATAATCCTGGCAGCCCATTCTAACTAATGGAGAGCAGGTAACCTCGCAATAGTGAAAAAACGAATATGGCTGTAATTCACTATTAGGACATGCCAACTTAGTCAGGCTTGTCCTACCTTATACTTACAATGCACCCTGCCCGTGGGCCTACCATAGGGGTGACTAACATGAAGTCAAGGGAAGGTTTAGGGACTGGCAAGTAGGTGTACTTGCGCAGTCAGCGTGACAGTCCCGGACTGCACGTAGGTCTAGCAATGGCAGACCTTCAGACATACTTTTACAAGGCCGCTCTTGTGGGTGGCACAACAGGTGCTGCAAGCCCACGAGCAGCATTTGTATTTACAAGCCCTGGCACTCCTGGTGCACTAGACTAGGGACTGACAGTAAACCAAATAAGCCAAACATGGAATTCAATCAATACAGCAATTTTACATAGGGAGCACTTGCACTGTGGCACTGATCAGCAGTGGCACAGTGCCCAAAGCAGTATACCAGCAAAAACATCGTAAACAGGGGAGGTAAACAGAAAAAAAATGGAGGAGAGACTCAAGCCAATGATGTCAGGTCTAACACACGTGTCCCCTCCAGCTGAAATGTGGGGAGAACTACCCTTGACCGAGGGAGTCCTCATCACTAAGGCGGAAAAATCTGACAGACCATCAGCATTGGCGTGATCTGTACCAGGGCGGTGTTCCACCGTAAAGTCCATTCCCTGTAGGGAAATGGACCACCTCAACAGTTTTGGGTTCTCACCCCTCATCTGCATCAACCATCTGAGGGGCCTGTGGTCTGTCTGAACCCGGAAGTGAGTCCCAAACAGGTAGGGTCTTAGCTTCTTCAGCGCCCAGACCACAGCAAATGCTTCTCGCTCTATCGCACTCCACCTCTGTTCCCTGGGGAGTAACCTCCTACTGATGAAGGCTACAGGTAAGTCTCGGCCCTCTTCATTCACCTGAGCTAGAACAGCCCACACGCCATGCTCTGAAACGTCCGTCTGGACAACAAATTCTTTAGAAAAGTCGGGTGCCTGGAGTATGGGTGCTGTGCACAATGCAGTTTTCAGGGTGTCAAAGGCCGTTTGACAGGCGTCAGTCCAGATCACATTTCGTGGCTGCTTCCTGGAAGTCAGCGAAGTCAAGGGGTGCACAATGTTACCATAATCCTTGACAAACCTCCTGTAGTAACCCGTGAGACCTAAGAAGGCTCTTACCTGAGTTTGGGTTTTGGGCGGCGCCCAAGCCAGGATGGTATCAATCTTGGGTTGCAGGGGGGCCACCTTGCCGCTCCCTACTTGGTGCCCCAAGTATACCACAGAACCCTGCCCAATATGGCACTTACTGGCTTTGATTGTGAGGCCTGCTCTGCGCAGGGCCAACAACACTTCCTGGAGGTGGTGCAAGTGTTCCTCCCAGCTGGCGCTGAACACTGCGATGTCGTCCAGATAGGTGGCACTGAAGTCCTCCAGTCCAGCCAAGACCTGGTTGACCAACCTCTGGAAAGTGGCAGGGGCATTCTTCATCCCAAAGGGCATCACCCGGAACTGGTAGAGCCCATCTGGTGTGGAGAATGCTGACCTCTCTTTCGCCCCATCAGTTAAGGCGATCTGCCAGTACCCAGACGTTAGATTAAACGTGCTAAGGTACCGTGCAGCCCCCAACCGATCTATCAGCTCATCAGCTCTGGGGAGGGGGTGCGCGTCAGTCTTGGTGACTGAATTGAGTCCTCGGTAATCCACACAGAACCGAAGTTCTGGTGAAGCACCAGGCGCTGCAGCCTTCGGGACCAAGACCACTGGGCTGGCCCAAGGACTGCTAGAGGACTCAACCACCCCTAAGGCAAACATTTTGGAGACCTCCTCCTTAATGTATGCTCTGACCTTGTCAGTCACCCTGTAAGCCTTGTGCTTGACAGGAGTGCTGTCCCCGGTGTCCACGTCATGGACACACCAGTGAGTGACACCAGGAATCAAGGAGAACAGATCAGAAAATTGCCCCAACTGGTGGCGACAATCTTGCTGCTGCTCAAGGGTCAGGGTGTCAGAGAGGAACACACCATCCACTGACCCATCTTGCTCTTTTGCATACAGGAGGTCAGGAAGAGGCTCACTCTCCTCCTCCATTCCAGCATCTGTAGCTAGGAGCATGCTCACTTCGGACCTTTCTAAGTGGGGCTTCAAACGGTTGACATGCAGGACCCTCAAGGGGTTCCTGGGAGATTTCAAGTCCACCAAGTAGGTGACATCGCTCTTCTTCTCCACAACCTTAAACGGTCCAGTCCACCTGTCCTTGAGCGCACAAGGTTCCACAGGGGACATGACCCAAACTTCTTGACCAGGCTGAAGTTTGACCAGAGTGGCATTCCGGTCGTACCACCGCTTCATCTCTTCCTGGCTGGCCTCCAGATTTGCCTGAGCAAGATCTCTGAAGCGCTGAGTCTGGTTCCTAAAGGCCAGCATGTAACTGTATACATCCTGGGGAGGTTTCCTGAGAGATTGTTCCCAGCCTTCTTTAACCAGACTCAAAGGTCCTCTTACCGGGTGACCATACAAAAGCTCAAAGGGGCTGAACCCTAGGGACTTCTGCGGCACCTCTCGGTAAGCAAACAGCAGGCATGGCAAGAGGACGTCCCATTTACGCCTCATTGGTTCTTCAAGACCCATGATCATGCCTTTAAGGGTCCGGTTGAATCTTTCAACCAGCCCATTACCTTGAGGGTGGTAAGGAGTGGTTAACTTGTAGGTTTCCCCACACTCCTTCCACAGAGACTTCATATAGTTGGAAATGAAGTTGGTGCCCCGGTCTGACACCACCTCTCTGGGGAACCCCATGCGGGAGAAAACACCCATCAGTGCCCGTCCCACCACGGGGGCCGTCACTGTTCGGAGAGGGATGGCTTCCGGGTACCGTGTGGCATGGTCCACCAAGACCAGGATGAACCTGTTGCCCAGGGCTGTCTTGGGGTCCAGGGGCCCAACAATGTCAATCCCCACCCGGTCAAAGGGGGTACTGACCACTGGAAAAGGTTGGAGGGGAGCCTTCTGCTTCCTTCCGCTTTTCCCACTTGCCTGGCAAGTGTGACAGGTTTTACAATGGATGTCTACATCCCTTCTCATCTGAGGCCAATAAAAATGGGTGACAAGCCTGTCATAGGTCTTGTCCTGCCCCAGATGTCCAGCTAACGGAACGTCATGAGCCAAACCCAGTAGGAAGGCTCTGAAACGCTGGGGTACCACCAGCACACAGGCTGACCCAGGCTCAGCAGCCTTAGGCTCGCTATACAGGAGGTTGTTTTCCCAGTAAACAAAATGTGACCCTGACTGATCACCTGAGGTTTGGGCTGAGGCCTGCTGCCTCATACCCAAAAGAGAAGGGCATACTTTCTGTTCTGCAACAAATTCTTCCCTGGAGGGACCACCATCCTGCTGCCAGTGGGTCAGCTCGGGCAGGTCTCCCAGTTCAGCAACTTGTTCCCCTGTGGGCTCCAGGGCATCCCCCTCAGGGTCTACCTCCTCCTGGATCCCGGGAACCATGGGGGCCGGTTTCCCGTGCCTCCTGCCTCTTCTCTTTACAGCTGGGTCCTGGGCCATACTTTCAGGCTATGGGACCCCATCAACACCCTTACTTGCTGTCATGGATCGAGTGGTTGCACACACCCACTCTGGCACACCCAACATTTTCAAATGTGTCTCCCTCTCTACCTTAGCCCAAGGGGAGTCTTCCAAATCATTGCCCAGGAGACAATCAACAGGCATGGCGGGCCTCACAGCAACCTGAAGAGTACCTGAAACTCCCCCCCTTTCAAAGGGAACCTGAGCTACCTCACACTCTTTCTGGGAGTTGTCAGCAGCTATCAAAGGGTAGAATGCGTGGGTAACCACCTGCTCTCTGGACACCAAGTGACACTTGACAGCTATCACACTTGCTCCGGTGTCTCTGAGAGCTTCCACTCTATGGCCATTAATGGTCACCCACTGCCCATATTTATTAGTGTTGCTAGGCAGAGGGGGTGGAGGGACCATTTCCATGTCTCCTAGCGAGACCAGGGACATCTCTGCGGGACCCCTCCCACCAGGGGCAACCATCTCCTCCCCTCCCAGGGCTACACTCGCCAACTGCCGGGGGGGTGCACGTGGTGGTGCATTAGAGTCCCTCATGGGACACTGGGGATCATAAAAACGATGTCCTACCTGCTTACAAACATAGCAGGTCATTGGGCCCCTATGAACAGGTTTACCTGTCGGGCCCCTGACTTCTTCTCAGGGGGAGGCTGGGAACCCTTCCCTTGGTTCCCTTGGGGATTACTTTGGGGCCCTTTCTGGGACTCCTTTTGTTTACCCTTGTCCCCCCATTCTTCTGCTGGGGACCCTGCCCACCTTTGGCTGAGTCTCCCACTGGACCCTTGTGGACCCTGGTACAGACCCAGCGGTCCGCCTCCTCAGCAAGTTTTCTAGGGTTAGATATCTTGCTATCAATAAGGTGCTGGAGCAGCTCTGGAAAACAGTTATTAGACAAATGCTCCCAAGCAAACAAATCATAAAGAGCTTCATAACTTTCCACTTTGCTGCCCTTTACCCAACCATCCATGGCGCTGCAAAAAAATGACACATATTCAACCCACGTCGTACCAGGCAATTTCTTACATTCTCTACAGGCTTGTCTGTACTTTTCTGGGGTTAGGCCATACCTCAACATTAAAGCATCTTTCATATGAGCATAAGACATCCTATCCTCAACAGGCATGTCTAACAGGGTATCTCTTCCCTCATTCACAAAGCGACCCCACAACCCCGCTCCCCAATCCTTCTCAGGGACCCGGTGGGCCAACAATGCTAACTCATATGCTTTAAACCATTGGCCAATATCTTCATTCTTATGATAATCTTTTATCACATCTTTAGGAAAATAAAACCTACTTTCTGCAGGCACAGGTGGGATGCTGCCACCAGAGGGATTCAATTCTAACTCTTTAGCTTTGAGCTCTATCTCCCTCATCCTTGTGTCACGCTCCAAAGCTAATTTTTCTCTTTCAAACTCCAACCTTTTGATCTCCAAATCAGCTTCTCTCCTACCTCTTGCATTTTCTAACTCCAACTGCCCATTTATCTTAAGTTTTGCCATTTCCATGTTGTATGCACGCTCTTTCGCCCTTTCTTCTCTTTCTTCATGGGAAAGACCTTTAGAGAAAACACTGCTACCGGGAGAGGACACGGCTCCATTCACTGGGACCTCCTCCTCCCCTTCCACTACGGTACCACCACCGGATCAGTGGGATCTCTGGACTCTAACCAGGCCTCCAAAGACTTGAGCACTTCCCCTTTGTTTTTGCAGCCTTTAGTAGGAACTTTCAACTGCTTGCAATAATGATCCAATTGCTTTCTGCTGTAATCTTTGATCTTATTTCTATCAAATTCCTCCACAACAACAGGGGTAGTGCTTCCGGCATCACTCATGGTCAAAACTGGCAGTGTTAAAAAAATCAAGCTTCAGAAAAGCGGAGAACAAAAATAGAATCCGACCAAAATAGATTGTGGCTGCGCTATGGTCTGCTTTCACTATGTAGAGCACACTAATCACTGCACATGGGTCATAAATGAAGTAGTGTGGCTCACTGGTTAGAGGCGGCAGACCCGAGAGCAGAGAACGGCCCGGGACCAGGGTTCGATTCCCGGTGCGGCAGGTTTCTGGACCAGGGTCAGCGGACTCGATAATTCTCTCGCCTCGGTGCCCACTCTGATCAGCGATCACACTCGGCAACTCTGGGCATTAGCTTGCCTCATCTTCACTAACGGCCCCACCAGACCGCCGGGGATGCCTGGTCTCACCCTGGAGATACCCATTAAGGGACCATCTCTCAGGGAAGCCAGGAAGGGTTTCGCAGCGGTCGAAGCGCCTTGGGACCCTACGGGTAAGTAGTGCGCTATATAAATGCCTATACATACACATAAATGCAAGGTTCAAATCCTCACCGCTGCGTCAAATGTTAGAGCCGGCTGTCTCTAGTTGGCAGAGATATGCACTTCTGACAAATAGGGACACACCTTTTCTAATCAGGGCGAGGGGATCACACCCTTTGATAACCCCTGTTCACCCCCTTGGTAGCTTGGCAGAGCAGACAGGCTTATCTCAGAGGCTGTGTGTTAAGCATTTATGACCACATACAGTAACAAAGTGAATACACTACAAATGGACACGACACAGTAGTATTATAAAAATAAGGATTTTTATATAAGGCTTAGCACAAGACCAAATAACGACAAAAATATACCACAATCTTAATAAATACTCTTGGAAGGAAAAATAATAGTTCAAGTGTAGTTTCTTCTTAGCACAAAGTCTTTAGTATCAAAAGCAACTCTTCTTCTTTAAAACACAGTTCTTGGCAACAATGTAACCCACACGGGAGTCACACGATGTCGAGGCAAAGTTAATCCAAAGGGTTCGGCGTCGACCGCGAGGAGCGCTACGTCGAGCCCGGAGTCACACAGATCCCCACAACACAGTACCTTGGAAAAGCGAAGCACACGATGATCAGCGGCGTCGAGATGTCCGGCGTCGCGTCTTCGGCGGCGATCCGGCCTCGGAGTATGGGCGACCTGCAGCGACATCGACAGATGTCAGGCAGGAGCAGCGCTCACGAGGTGAAGCAGGATACGGCGTCGTCGATGTCGATGATGATGTTGCAAGAGTGAGCAGCGCTCACGGCGTCGAGAGGGCACGAAGTCAGTGCGATCAGCAGCGGTGCAGACACGAGGTCACTTGGAGCTGGAGCCGAACTCACTACTCACTGGCGTTGCTGCTGGCGTCGATCGACGCCGACGGACGTCGACGAATCCAGCTCGACATCGTGAGTAACGGCTCCAGTGTCCCGCTTCCTCGAAGCCGGCCGCCGGGCCCGATCGACTCCAGCAGCAACACCAGTGAGTAGTGAGTTCGGCTCCAGCACCAAGTGACCTTGTGTCTGCACCGCTGCTGATCGCACCGACTTCGTGCCCTCTCGACATTGTTGCCAAGAACTGAGTTTTAAAGAAGAAGAGTTGCTTTTGATACTAAAGACTTTGTGCTAAGAAGAAACTACACTTGAACTATTATTTTTCCTTCCAAGAGTATTTATTAAGATTGTGGTATATTTTTGTCGTTATTTGGTCTTGTGCTACGCCTTATATAAAAATCCTTATTTTTATAATACTACTGTGTCGTGTCCATTTGTAGTGTATTCACTTTGTTACTGTATGTGGTCATAAATGCTTAACACACAGCCTCTGAGATAAGCCTGTCTGCTCTGCCAAGCTACCAAGGGGGTGAGCAGGGGTTATCAAAGGGTGTGATGCCCTCGCCCTGACTAGAAAAGGTGTGTCCCTATTTGTCAGAAGTGCATACCTCTGCCAACTAGAGACAGCCGGCTCTAACACTCACCATGCCGTTCCAGTTTGAACCCAGCCATATGCAAATCAGTCTTGACCCTGTGCCCCATGGGAACAGTCCAGCCCGAACTGCCAAGCCAGGTTTTCCCTGGACTGGAAACAAGCATCTTAGGACCGGTTTCGGGCTTTCAGCCCTCATCAGGCAGGATAGCTTGATTCCATTGGCATGGAGAGCACGGGACTCACGTCTGAGCATACCCGTCCCACTCAGGGTGACAAATGCAAAAACAAAAGTTGATGGACAGAATGCAGAACAATGTCATACATTCACCCCAGTACAGAGATCTGGGCCTAAATCCATCGTTTTTATTTTCTCACCATGCCATTCCAGTATGAACCCAGCCATATGCAAATCAGTCTTGACCCTGTGCCCCATGGGAACAGTCCAGCCCGAACTGCCAAGCCAGGTCTTCCCTGGACTGGAAACAAGCACACTAGGATCGGTTTCCGGCTTTCAGCCCTCATCAGCCAGAAACCGGTCCTAGGATGCTTGATTCCGGTCCAGGGAAGACATGGCTTGGCAGTTCGCTCTGGACTATTTCCATGAGGCACAGGGTCAAGACTGATTTGCATATGGCCATGTCTGAACTGGGGTGGCTTGGTGAGCAAAATAACAATGGATTAAACCCAGATCTGTGACTGGGGGTGAATGTTTTGTCATTGTGCAACATTCCGCCCATCATCTTGTGTGTTTTGCTGTTCACCCTATGTGGGAAGGGTATGCCCAGACGTGGGTCCCGTGCTCACTAAGCCACTGGAGTCAAGCTATCCTGGCTGATGAAGGCTGATAGCCAGAAACCGGTCCTAGGATGCTTGATTCTGGTCCAGGGAAGACACAGCTTGGCAGTTCGGTCTGGACTGTTCCCATGAGGCACAGGGTCAAGACTGATTTGCATATGGGCATCTGAACTGGGGTGGCTTGGTGAGCAAAATAACGATGGATTAAACCCAGATCTGTGACTGGGGGGTAAATGTTTTGCCATTGTGCAACATTCCGTCCATCATCTTGTGTGTTTTAGTGTGTGGAGAGGAGCAGGTGACTCAACCACAAGGAAAAATATCTCCTGCACACCCTTGTTCACTTTTATATAAAACTTTAAAAAAATAAAATCATCTTCAAATCTTCTGTTCTTCCGTAGGGTCCCACGCGCTGCTCTGCTAAACCATATCAGTCCTGGTCTGCAGCACACTGCTGTTCTAGAACTGGAGTCCGTACCTGGCTCTTCCAATGCACCTCATTCCTCACCAACACAACGCTGCAACTGTAGCAGATAGAGCCGCGCGCTGGCCTTTGCCGGGTCCACGCAATCTGCCCGTGGACTGCCCCCAGCTGCATGCTTTGAGTAACAAGAAATATCCCTCGCGCACCCCCCACAAAAAAAACCTAAACCAGTGGAGAAGCACGTCTTACAGGAGGTTGGTGGAGGCATTCCTCACAAACCAGATGTCACACAGCAGGCAGCAGAATCTGACGCCACTGTGCCTCACTCCAGTTCACAAGCAGGCTAGCACTTCACGTCAGAGCTCTGGCGTCATGAGAAGATGACATAGCCCTTCACCATTCTGGTTGCAATTAGTTCGTGAAATGCAACACATAGATGTCTGGTGATATGTTGTTTGTTATCAAAGGGTTGAGAATAATATAGGTGGCCACTGTTTTAATAATTTCGGGATGATGAAAGACAGACCCACCACTACTGGGATTCGAACCTGCCCAGGATTGATGTAGCTACATGCAGACTGAAGGCTTTGTTCATTGCTCAGTGATGACACATTAGATATATATGGCTTTTCCCCTTGACTTAACTAACGAACAGCACTCACAACACTGGTACACCTATCCAATCATCTCTCTTCTCCCCGACCCCCTACTAACACCCCCTCCACACAGACACATACACACACACAACTGTTCTGGCACACTCGCAAAATAAAACACCGGTCTCCCACCGCCCACCGTATTACACTACACTCCCCTTATAGTTAGAAAACACCACAGCACAGCGCTGCAGACCACTTCAAATAGAGTAGCGCTGCATAACTTAGTACTGCACTTATTCACTGAATACTGGATTCACCCACAGAACTGCACCACCCAGCACTCTCTGGAGGAAAATCATGTCACAGCGCATCACTAAACAGCACGTGCACACAGGCACGCACTAAACAGCCAGGGCCTACCACAAGCCTCTGCAGCAGCGGAAGGGCGGGGACCCTAAAGGGGAAGGGCGGGGGGAGCTTTCAGTCCAATATCAATGAATATCTGTCAGTTATGGGAGACTCAGTGGCCCCTTGCCACATTCTGCAGGGGCTGAGGGTCTCATTTTACTCTACACAGCTGTGCAGAGCACTGCGCCGATGACAGTAGGAACAGTAGGATGACAGTAGGAACCACCACGTGTCACGGAAACCTCAACTATTTGAAACGTCACTCTTGAATGCGCTGCCACACAAATGGCCGGTAGCCCTGCACTATTTGTGCCAAATAACAATAAAAATTCAGCCTCCTGAACTCATCTGACTGCGCTAAAAGTCCTCCATAGAGCAACTTCAGAAACAAGGCGTGCGGTCGCTAATGTGAAAGTGTGACGTGCTGCCTTTGTGAAAGTAAAAGCGGGCAAGCAAGAGGAAGACACAGCAAGCTTCTCAAAGAAGTGGGGCTCAAGCGTGAGGCAAGGACACCACATGAAGAGACGCAGCGCGCATCCGCTGTAATGCTAGGCGAGTGGGCGGGGCCTAAGGGAGACAGGGCGGTCACCAACCCCAATTCCAAAGAAACTAGACAGATAACCAATGACAAAAGATCTCGCCAAGGCGACAGCGCATGCCCTGCAATGCAGGCGAGACCTAAAAAGCAGATACTATGACACTTTTATGGTATATTGAACACATAAGAAACACCCTTTACAGCTGCTCTGACCTAGCAATAGAACATCTAAAATATTTAAATATGTTTCTTGTAGCTAGTAATTCTGACAGCAAACTGATGGCTGGGAACTTTTCCTAGGTTATGGAGAATAGGAAGTGCTCTAAAGGAAGCTTCAAAAGAGTTTAATCACAAGAACTGAAACAAGCAATTGTTGCAACTAATATTAATTGTGACCAACATATATTTTGTATTGTTAGTGGCAATTTGACCTACAGAACTAGCTTCACTTTACTAGGCTGCATCATTGGCAGCCTAATCACCCTGCCATTTCACGCTGCCGCCTAATATTCTCTCCTGTTGTTTCACTCTTCACAGTCCAGTTATAGAGTCCCTCATTGTCACCAATTAAACCACCTTGCATTTGCATCAAAAGTTTGGTTGTTCATATTCATACTCTAAAGTTCTAAATTTGAGATAACCAACTAACAGATTTCGCTACATCCTCTAAAATCTTGTAGGTGGGCGAAGGGCTAACAAGCCTCTTACTCTCAAGCTACAAAAATGCAACCACACACAGGAGTGAATATTCTGTTCCCATGATATTAGTGAATATGTTGAGTTATCTCACATGAAGCAGACTCCTCTTCTTGGGGTTGGAAATCTGTAAGTCACTCACACCAAAAACAAAAGTCTGCTCATCTCCATTCCTCAGACCCATTAGCTGGAGTAGCACAATCTTCCCACTACTTTCTGTGGATCTTGCTAAGATTGAGTTTCTAGTCTGATTTTCCCATATATAACTTATGGCCGGATGTACAAACATTAGGAATACTGATTTCCTACTTGTTATTCTTTCTGAATTGCAATTAGGAAATCAGTATTACTAATGTATGACATTCATTGAGTTCATTTACAGATTCCTTGTGGATTGCAATAGACATTGTGGATCGCAATAGACCTTCCTCATGCATATGAATGAGGTAAGTGACCCATTAGGAATCATATCTATCACAAGGATCGTGGCCTGTTGATTCAGCAGGCCACCATGTCTGTGATTCTTTTTTAATAAAGAAATCTTTTTTTTTAATGCAGCCTGTTTTCTTTAAAGAAAATTTGGCTTAGTGGACTAATTCCACTGTAGGGGCATGTGTTTGACCTCATGGTCGCAGGTTCAAATCACAGCGGGTCCACTGAGACTTTCATCCTTCCGAGGTCGATAAAATGAGTACTATTGAGTTGAGTAACAATCAACATCTGTTATTCAGCGCCAAGATATCCTTGTGTTAACGTGAGCTTTACAAATACACGTTATGTTAAAAATGGAATGCGCTTAAAAAGGAAAAAAAAGAAACTTTGAAGTTTATTTCTTTTTAAAGTACCTCTGCCTTCTCTTCAAAACTATTTGTATTTACATTCTCAAAGGGGAAGAGGTTCCTTGGGAGCCCCTACCCTTGGTGAATGGGTTACCATCGGTTTTAAACTGGTGGTAAAGTATGCTCTTTTGCAGCTGGAATTGGATTGCCAAACAGTAATACATACATACCGATTCGGTATTTGGAAGGGATGCCCTAAACACGCCCCTTCCAAATACTGAATCATAAATGCAAAATGTTATTCAGTAGCAAGTTAACGAATTGCAATTTACATTTTGTACATTTGAAAAAGCATTTTTCCAGTCACAAACGGTGACAGGAAAAATGCATTGTACTTCTGGCCCTTAGATGGTTACCCCAGAGGTGGTTACCATTACCACGGGGGTGGTGAGGCAATGGAAGAGGTCATCATTAGGCCCAAAGTTACTCTGCTTGCCTTTCAATAGCACAGGAAAGAACAATAGAGATAGAGGATGAAGGTAAGGAGAATGGGAGAATGACATTTAAAGATATGGGAAGAGAAAAAAAACATTAATAATCCCAAAATCATACAAGACAGCAACGGATACAACACAGACTGCAAAGCTTATGAAGCATGAATCAAAGCTTGTTCAAAGTTTGTTTAAGAGGAGTATTTTCTCAAAGGAAGCAAGCTGTATGGAAAACTGGATCATTCAAGGAGTTGCTAGAGCCTGGCGGCCATGACACCTTTGTTGTCACATCCACGCAGCATACTAGAAATGGCAGTTGTGCAGGGAATAAACCTGGACGTGCTTAGAAGCAGGGTAGATTAGGTAGTCTAGCCAGAAAAATGACAGTATATCAGGAGTGAGGGCAGAGAAGGTTTTATAGTTATTTGCAAGAAGTTCTGTACATGGGCTTACAGCAGAGCAAAATATTACAGCTGAAATCTTAGCAAGTTCTGCTTGGAATTGGATCTATTAGGTACTTAGATAAGAGAAAGACAGTATGATAGTGACAGCGGCAGCTCCGCCGCTAAGGTGGAGGAGAGTCACTGCACAGGAATAATAAAATGATAATAACCATATTATTATTTTATTTTTCTGTACTGGCTCTGTAGGTTCGGCGCCCTGCAGGGCGGAGCATGGCTGAGCTTCCCACAGAGCAGGGGGAGGAGTGGTGGGCACTTTTTAAGTGCGCACAACGGTTTGGTCAAAAGCGATACAAAAGGGGGTGGTGATGGACGGAGCATCTGAATCAATCAAACACTCACACCCAGTCAAAAGATCTGGGTTTAATCCATCGCTGTTCTTTAGCCCACTCTGCCACCCCAGTTCAGACATGTCCATATGCAAATCAGTCTGACCCTGTGCCTCATGGGAACAGTCCAGCCCGAACTGCCAAGCCATGTCTTCCCTGGACCAGAAACAATCTTCCGAGGACCGGTTTCTGGCATTCCAGCTGTCTTCAGCCCGGCTTGCTTGAATCCAGTGGCAAAGTGAGCAAGGGACTCACGTTTGAGCATACCCTGCCACACTTATGGTGGCCAAAAGCGGTACAAAAGGGGGTGGTGATGGACGGAGCATCTGAATCAATCGAACACTCACACCCAGTCAAAAGATCTGGGTTTAATCCATCACCGTTCTTTAGCCCACTCTGCCACCCCAGTTCAGACATGGTTATATGCAAATCAGTCTGACCCTGTGCCTCATGGGAACAGTCCAGCCCGAACTGCCAAGCCATGTCTTCCCTGGACCGGAAACAAGCTTCCGAGCACCGGTTTCTGGCATTCCAGCCGTCTTCAGCCTGGCTTGCTTGAATCCAGTGGCAAAGTGAGCAAGGGACTCACATCTGAGCATACCCTGCCACACTTAAGGTGGCCAAAAGCGGTACAAAAGGGGGTGGTGATGGACGGAGCATCTGAATCAATCAAACACTCACACCCAGTCAAAAGATTTGGGTTTAATCCATCACCGTTCTTTAGCCCACTCTGCCACCCCAGTTCAGACACGGCTATATGCAAATCAGTCTGACCCTGTGCCTCATGGGAGCAGTCCAGCCCGAACTGCCAAGCCATGTCTTCCCTGGACCGGAAACAAGCTTCGGAGGACCGGTTTCTGGCATTCCAACTGTCTACAGCCCGGCTTGCTTGAATCCAGTGGCAAAGTGAGCAAGGGACTCATGTCTGAGCATACTCTGCCACACTTAAGGTGGCCAAAAGCGGTACAAAAGGGGGTGGTGATGGACGGAGCATCTGAATCAATCAAACACTCACACCCAGTCAAAAGATCTGGGTTTAATCCATCACCGTTCTTTAGCCCACTCTGCCACCCCAGTTCAGACATGGCTATATGCAAATCAGTCTGACCCTGTGCCTCATGGGAACAGTCCAGCCCGAACTGCCAAGCCATGTCTTCCCTGGACCGGAAACAAGCTTCCGAGGACCGGTTTCTGGCATTCCAGCTGTCTTCAGCCCGGCTTGCTTGAATCCAGTGGCAAAGTGAGCAAGGGACTCACGTCTGAGCATACCCTGCCACACTTATGGCGGCCAAAGGCGGTACAAAAGGGGGTGGTGATGGACGGAGCATCTGAATCAATCAAACACTCAAACCCAATCAAAAGATCTGGGTTTAATCCATCACCGTTCTTTAGCCCACTCTGCCACCCCAGTTCAGACATGGCTACATGCAAATCAGTCTGACCCTGTGCCTCATGGGAACAGGCAGTCTTGGCCGGTCAAACAGACATGCTCACTTAGCATGTTCTCCACTCGGCTGCATTGCTCAGCCAGCTGGAGAACCTGCACAGCCTTCCGCTCCCTGTCTGAGCCCTGAACCGTGGCGCTCAGACAGCCGCGGCCAGTAGTGGGAGTACTGGCCGGGCGGTGAAGTGGGGAGTTGGAAGGGCAGGGTGGGGGTAGTAATGTATGGATTACGGACTTTAACAGGTAAGTAAACATATAAATAAATAAAACGAATTACTTGCATGCACTGCATTACCAAATGCGATTCAGTGCGTGCAACAAAATTCGTTTTATGTATTTATATGTTTACTTACCTGTTAAAGTCCGTAATCCATACATTACTACCCCCCACCCTGCCCCTCCTCCTCCCCCTCTCCACGTCACCACCCGGCCGGTACTCCCACTACCGGCCGCGGCTGAGCTCAGACCAATCATGAGGCAGCTGTAATGCTGGTGACAACTGTGCATGATTGGCTTAGGGAAGTCAGGGAGCATGTGTGCTTCTTGTTTCCTGCGTCAGGTGGAGGAGAGACGGCGGCTGGCAGGAAAGTGGATTTTCCTTTTTTTTACATTCTTTTGTTTCTTTACCCCTTTGTGCTCCACCACACCTGTCCCGTAGCAGCTGCTACTGAAGAGTGGGAAGACAAACTACATTTCTGTGGGGAAAGGAGATGGCCTAACGGCGCGGCCGGTTGACCTCCAAGCTGAGGAACTGGGTTCGAGTCTCAGCAATGACGCTGAATATCCTGTGATTCTGGGCAAAAATCACTTAATCTGCCTGTGCCAAACAAAAATGAGTGTACCCTAATGTAATGCAACTGGTGCCATGTAAAGCGCTCTGATACCCGATTCGGGTTAAGTTCGCGCTAAAGTAAACTATATTTAAAAAAAATAAGAGTTGCACATGAATACTTAATTCTGAAGCTTTCTCAGGGGAAAGCTGGAAGAATAGGAGCTTCCTGGCCAATTTATGCAAACCCACACAAACGCGTTTCCTGAACGAGTCAATGTTTTCTCAGCTCTTCTAACTTTCAGGAAGCAGAGAAAAAGTGCTTTGCGAAACAGCTTGCCTAGTGGTCGAGGCACCTGCTAAAGAACATGATGGTTTGAGATGCGGACTCCCAGGTTCTCGAAGGAATGAGTGCCAGCTATGTAGATATTTACACCTTTGTTTAGTCCAAGGGCCTCATTTATGAGGCTGTGCGTCACTTTTACGCCGCCGGTGCGTCACTTTTTGTGACGCACCATTGGCGTAAAAAATGTGCCTTGTTGCGCCATATTTACAAAGTGACGCATCTAGGTAGATGCGTCACTTTGTAAACCCCTGCGCCACATTCTACCTCCGCCAGGTATAATGTATGCAAGGGGGGGGCGTATTGACGCAAGGAAGGGTCGTAGAAGTGACGCAGTGAAATCTATGAGATTTCACTGCGTCACTTTTAGGACGCCGTTGCGTCAAAATCTTGCGCCTGCCTTACAGCAGGCGTAAGACTGATGCAGGCCCTTTCACATGGGGCTTGCCCCATGTGAAAGGACGCATTGCTGGAGTTGCGTCACTTTTGAGACACTCTCCAGCAATGCGTCACTTTTGCGCTTACAAAAACGTCAGAAATACTGACGTATCTGTAACTCCTTGCGACATGATGCGTCATACATTTAATATGGCGCATCAGGAATGTCGCAAGGAGTGCGCACTGAGAAGTGACGCATCGCTGCTTTAACGCAGTGATGCGTCATTTCTCATAAATTAGGCCCCAAGTATTCAGTGCTGTAGCAATGGGATACAAGACGGTGGCTGCAGGACTGGCAAGGACCTCAGTTGCAATCACGTAGGTAAAATACATCAATGTACAAACAATCTGATGTTGGCTGCTTATTCCTATTTGGAGCTCACACATACTCAACTCTAAAGATACCCATGCAATGCAGGACTCTCAGGTTGATGGGCAGTGATCGCCTATGGGAAAGTGCTGAATCTTTCAAAAGGAATCTAGTTAATAAAGAGACTATTCTGCCAAAACCAAAGGGAGCAAGTGCCCAAGTAGAATAGAATGATTTAATTTCCTTCACTGCAGGTGACTAAAGCCTATGCAGGCATTACATTCTTACACTCCACTTGGCAAATATTTTCTCTTAAAAGGGTGAAAGTACACATAATACCCTGATCTTGGATAAATTTATGAGTTAAATGTTCATATAACTCTTCAGTTGACATATACAGCAGACACATATTGTAAGGTAAGGATGTGGAGGGTGAGAATACTGCTTGCTTGTATTAATGAGCAAATGAACGAATGCATGTATGGGTGGATGGATGGATGGGCGAAGGAATGAATTGATTAATTAATTAGTTAATTATTTAATGCAATGAGAAGAACACATTCACTGCTACTACAGGGTTCGTCCTAGTGCTAGGATCAGACAAAGAAGCTATAGAAGGTGATTTGAGACTGGGAGGGCGTTAAAGTCAGGTTGTATAAAGCTTTTTGTAGTGTGTGTGGTGATGATTATCATGCAGGAGGAAATCAAGAGAATTCCGATGTTTGGATGCCAGATAAGAGAAGGACCAATCTTCAGTGTGTGACTTCTGGATTTTCAGAACGCTAGCAAGGTGAGTAGATGAAGAGAGAAGCACTCTGCCAAGGAGAGAAATGGAATTTATGATGCAGAAAAGTAGGTCCTAATCCATGCAGGACTCTGAGGAGGAAACGGAATGCTCTGAGGATGAATCAACTGGAACCCAGTAAAACAGGGCAATATGGCCAGAGGTCGAAGAAAGGGCAGAAAGGAAGAGGAGAAGCCTGGTAGCAGAATTCTGAATCATTTGGAGTGGAGAAGTGTGGCTCACTGGTTAGAGCATGCAGACCCTGAAGCAGAGGTCAGACCCGGGACCAGGGTTCAATTCCCGACGCGGCAGGGTCTTCAGCTCAAATGTCCATGGACTCGATAATTCTCGCTTCGGTGCCTGACCTAATCATGGGTTCACACTCTGCAACTCTGGGCATTAAGCTTGCTTAATCTCCACCACAGCCCCCCGTGGCGGGATGCCTGGCTTTCACCTTGGGAATGCCCTGTAGGGGATATCTCACAGGGAAAAGCCAGGACGGGTTCCCAAGGCAAGCGCTTAGGGATAAGCGCTATATAAATCCAATATACAATACTTGCCTACCTTGTTTTGAGAGAGTTACAATAATAATTTATGGACAAATTTAGAGCTTTAGCAGATGTTTTCAGACAACGGTGTACAGGTGTGGTAGAACATTACTTCTTCGTCCGTCTTCCTCGCCACAGTAATCACTAATGAGCATCCTGCTCCCACAGAAACTCCAAGCAAAGTTAACATACTAGTCTCCCTATCCCTCCAACATGACCCTCAGTGGCAACCACCAATCACATAAAAGGATACAAGAGCCACAGCACGACCTGTTTTTTTGTTTCTGCACTGCTCCGAGTGCTGTCCATGTTCCTGTTTAACAGGTGAGTTATGGCGGTGGTCCTGCTTTAGCAGACTCTTGGCCCCCTTTCTGATGGGGGGGTGGAGTTGGTTTTCACTCTTGTATTGCCTGCTTCACTCCCCCCTTGGTTGGTGCTTAGGGCGTTTTCCCTGTCCTACTCTAGCTCACACTGGGAATTGCTGTGCCTGTCTCTTCTGTTTGTACTATCGGGGGGGGTGGCGGGGGGGGGGGCTGGTGTGTCTAATGCGGGTTCCCTTCCTCGCACATGCTTGTTTCTTTTTACTGTACTGCAGAGTCACTGTTTTCTTGCCTCCTGGTGGTGGGAGGGGGGGGCTGGTGAGTCGCATACGGGTTCTTTCGTCTGTCCTACCGAGTCCTGCTTTAGCAGACTCGGAGTGTCTTCATTGTTTTCAGGCCTACGCTGGGGGGTGTGAGGACTGGTGGTTCGCTTGCTGGTTCCCTCCCTCCCACATGTTTGTTTTGGCTGTACTGCCGAGACCTGCTTTAGCGGACTCGGCGTACCTTGCTTCTTTTCGTACCTCCCGGTGGTGCTGGTGAGTTGCAATGGGGGCTCCCTTCTTCCTCGAGGTTGTCCGCTTCCGCGTCTCCAGTGGCTGAGCTCGGTGGGCTCGTTTGCCGGCCAGGGTGAGGGCGTGGCTTCATACTGTCTTGCTGTGGTTTAGCGCGCTGTTTGCTGTGCGCCTTCTGGCGGATAGTGGATGTGTTGTGCTTGATATGGTCACTTCTTGACTTACTTGTTAGTATGTGGGTATTTCCCCCTCTAACGATTCGGAGGGTTGACATCCTGACTCTGGCTTCTGTCATGATTATCATGGGCGGGCCGATGGCCGGCCAGGGACGTTTTCCTTATGGTACGTGCCTTGATGTGGGGGGCGGCGGTCCTGCTTTAGCGGACTCTTGCGCTCCGTTTTGGGGGATGCAGTGTCATTTGTTCTGTTTTTATCCCACCTTGTTGTGCACTTTGTGCATCTTCCCCCGTCCTGCTTTAGCGGACTAGCGGGGTCTTGCTTTCAGTGCCGGTTCTGTTTCTGCTGCTGACACAGAGTCTTGCCTTTGCAGGCTCGGCGTCTTGTCTGGGGGCTTGATATTGTTACTCATGTTGCCACGTCCTGCTCTAGCGGACTCGGCATGTTTCTTGGTGCCTATTGATGCCGCCATTGTGCTTGTAGCAGTCCCGGCGTGCTTTCCGGTGTGCCCGCCATCCCGGACCAGGGTTCGAATCCTGCCTGTTCTGTGATGCTTTTTCGTAATTCCACTGTGCGTTTCCCTGCACGCCTTCCTGTTTGTGGCCACGGCATTTGGTTTCCTGCTGTTGGTCATTTTTTATGGCAGGCAGGTGGGGGGGCTGCATTCGCTCGCGGTTTATGTCCGCTTCTGATATTGCATGTATTTTTGTAGCGCTTGCCTCACGGGTGCTTGTTGGTTTGGTGTTTCCCTCCGCTTGTGCTTCTGAATACTCTGTATGTTATTGGCTTCCCTCCGGGTCACGCTGGTGGGTCACATACGTGTTCTCTACTCCTGACTGCCCCTCTCGTTTTGCATGTTACTGTCCTGCTTTAGCGGACTTGATGTTTACTGCTTTTGGGCCTCCCTGTTTTGCTCGCATGGGAGGGGGTTTGTCTATGGGTTTTTGGTTCCCTGGTTCTATCCCGGGTTTCGTCACAGTTTGGACTTCTGCTTTGTATGTCACAGAGCTGTTTGGTGTTGATTCGTTTTGATGCTCTTCATTTTCATGTACTTTATTTGCTGCGCTTCTTGGAGTCCTACGGTGTCCTGCCTGCAGCGTGCTGCTCCCGGACTGGGGCTCTTTTTCTGGTTTCCATGGTGTTGGTACGCTTTTGGGGTGCTCCTACTTACCATGATGATGTTGCTGGTCATTTTTTTTCCGCGGCCTTGGAGGGTTCTTCTGGTTCTCTGGACTCAGTCCCTTGCCTTGCGTGTTTCAGCAGATGTTGGTTCCTGCGGTGGGGGCTGACTTGCATGTTCGGGAATCGCTTCCCCCTCCCGTGTGGGCCAGCTGTGTTCCGGGTCCTTCCCGTGTCACGGTGAGGGTGGAGGTTGTGGACCTGCATGGTCTTTTTATGCTGGGGTCGGATCTCGGGGTTATTCTTCAACACTTCTGTTCCTTCCTGTTGTTTCCCGGGTCCATGATGGATTTCCCCTGCTTTCTGTTTTGGATGGTGGGATGTCTCATGGAGGCCTATGTCTGGTGTTGGATCTGCCTTGGTTGGATTGCTGTTTTGGTTCCGTCACATACCAGTTGGTGTCCTTGGAGGTGTTCCTGCCTCTGCTCATTCTTTGGGCTTATGGATTCCTTCGGTTTTAGGGATGCTTCTCTCCATGTCCGTGTCCTTTTGGCCTCTCGTATTGGTTTGCCTTTTGGCATGTGTTCCTCACCTTGTGTCTTTGCTCAGGTTCTGGCGCCTCAGATGCTTCCTGATTCCTTCTATGGATCGGATGTACGTTGGGGCTCTCTTGGGACGCTGTTGGGTTTGTTGTTCGGGCATCGTACACTGACTTTGCCTCTGGTGTCTGTTTTCGGTCCCTGGTGTCGGGGACTTGCCCTCCAGAGTGGCTTTGGTTGGGGGTCCGGGTTTTCTGTCCGACTGCTTGTTGGTGGTGCCTTGGGCTCCTCTCCCTTTGTCTCTTATGAGGAGTTGTCTTGTTTTTCTCATTGACGCCCCTTTGGTCTGGATTTTGATCTGGGGGTTCCTGTGCCCTGGTGAGGGTGGTTCTGTGTTGGTGGCTGGATGTTGGTCATCTGTTCCAATGTCGTCCATTTCTGTTTGTTCCCTCTCGGATGGGCACTACACGTGTCTGTCTGTGGCCTTGGGGCGCTTTTTCTGGATGGCTCTTTGATGCGGACTGGTGGTCGGTGGCTCTGCTTTCTTGTTCTCCGTTGCACGGGGCTGATGGCTGTTCAGTTGGGTCGCTGGATGTTTACCGGCCTTGCTGGCGGTTTGCCTTGTTGGTGTCCGGGCAGACTCTCATGTAGTCATGTTCTGCTTCTCTATGTAGGGAGGGTTACGTTGTTAGTTCCCTCAGTTTCCTCTGTCGACTCCTTTGTTCCAGGCCGGGGTCATGGTTGGCCTCACTGTCTGCGGTTTCTCTCCTGAACTGGGGGAGTGTGTTGAAGGGCTGTCTGTGTGGGTTTTTCCCTCCATGGGATCTTTTTGTCTGCTACAGATGGTATTCCTGCCATTGTTGTGGTGTTTTGATTATCGGATGGTGGTCTTGTTTGCTTCTTCGGTCCTTGACACGTTCTGCTGTTTCTCCTCTTTTATGCCTTTTCCGTGGGATTGGAGGTGGATGCGTTGTCCTTCCGGTGGCCAAGGGGCCTGTTGTCCGCCTTCCTCTGGTTACCCTGCTTCCGGCACTTTGCTGGGGTTTGGGTGCGTTGGGGCTTTGGTGCCTATGGTGGTTCCGGGTTGGCTTCGCCCCGTAGTTTCCTCTGTTGTTGGTGACGGCGTTGCGTCCGGGTTGGGCGTTGCCGTTCCTTTCATATGCAATTGCAATTGCAATTCAAATGCTTTATTCGGTATATAAAATATAACCATGTAGCAAACAACAGAATAAAAAGAAAGCATTTTTACATTTTAAAGCTTTAAAAAATACAGTTACCACGCTAGACAGGGGCATAACACATGTATCTCCTCAGGAAAGGTAAATGTAAACAAAGTTTAAAAGTGCAAATTTGCGTCATTTAAGTCAGGACATCTTACTGGTAAATTAATAAATTGTTTCCATAGAACGTTAAAATGGTCTCGAGGTACATAGACCCAATTTAAATATAAAAATTATAAAAACGCCTATATGTAATAATAATACAGATTTCTTATTTGGTATATAATTACTAATTTAAGACTTTAGTTGATGACAATATAAAAACCAATACAGACAGTGACAGTATACAAATTTGTTAAAATTACAGAGGAATCATAATTGTTCCGGATCATATAATGATCGATTTCCTACTAGAAATACATCTTAAAATGTAGGTGGCTACATGAAAACATATATCCTTTCATATCCATTATTGGACCCTCCGGTTCCTCTTCCGGTGTTCCGGTCCGTGTTCCTTCTGGATTGGCTCTTGTGCAGTGTTCCCTGTTCCTAGATGATTGTTCATTGGAGTTGCGGGCCTTTTTCCACTGGGGGGCGCCCCTCTGCTTTGTGGTCTTTCGCTGTGCTCTGGGTCTCCTTGGCTATTGGGGTCAGCACGATGATTTGGCTCCTGGATATTTTTTTGGGGGGTCAGTGTTGGTTGGGCTTGGCCCTTTCTACCCTCTGTGTTTGGGGGGGGCTACCTTTGGAGCTTTTTCTTGGTATCCCTTTTGTGTCTGTGGGGCCTTTTTGAGGCTCGTCTTTCGCGTCTCTGGTCCTTCTACCCCCTTGTCCTGGGTTGTCTCCTCCCTGTGGGACCTTACGTTGGTGTTGGTGCATTGCACGGGGTTCCATTGGTCAGTTGGAGTACGGGGACGTGCTGTTTTTGGCGTTTGGAAGGTTTTGGTGCTCTTGCGTGCTCTTCCTTCTTTTTTGCCTGCTTCTGCTCTTCTTAAATCTGTCGGCGGGGGTGTTGCTTCCTGTTGACTCCTTTGCACATTTTTGGTTGTGTAGCATGCCTTGATGTATTCTTGGTCTTGCAATGCTGCTTTTTAGGTCTCGCAGAGAGACCTATTGCAGCCAAACCACAAAGCTGACTTTTTACGATCCGGATTTGTAGAAGTGCACATGCTCGTGAACGCGCTTCTATCCCCCTGCCTTGCTCTTCAAAGGCTCCCCTTACCATTTGCTCCTGCCTCCCCGCCCACTGCTTTACACTTCACGGCCACCAGGCCTTGACTCGCATTTCTGCCCAGCAGCTTCAAAGGGATCTGCTTCGCCGCCCACTGCTTCACACTTCACGGCCTGGCGGCCGTGACTCGCATTTCTCCTTTCCCCTCCCCACAGCAATGCCAAGGGCTTGTTTATTTGTGCCTTTATTCATGAGATGGATACCGTTAATTTGGCCAGTGATACATTTTCTGCTGCCGATGTGCAGGCTGACTTTCCACAGTCCTGGTTCATTTCCCGTGTCACCCCACAACACTAAAAAGTCACGTCAGTGTGTAGTCCTTTTGGTCACAAACTAAAAGTTAGTCATACAGAAAGGAAATTCCTTTTTTTGCTTGTTCATTTCCTGTACATTGTAGTTGGCATGCTGCCCAGCGCGCTGGTCGTGCATTTGTTGCAGGATGTTGTCGTTCTCTTTTCCTTCTGGCCAAAGGAGGGTTGCAGGCTGGTGACATTCCTTTCCTGCTTTAGATCGTCCCCCCTCCTTCCCGGGTCTCCAGGCGAATGGGCTGGATGCAATTGGAGTCAGTTATTTCACCCCCCCCCCATCTAAGTGCAGTATTCCGCACTTTTGTTGCACAGTGTCTCATGGCTTGTCATTACGCACTTCATTTCAGGTTTTTGCCTTTTGTCATTTATTGCTTTTTTCATGCTTGTAGTTTGAGACTTGCAACTGTGGCAGGGTGTTATTCAAAAATACATGCCAACGTGAAATGTACGTATTGTCCCTTCACATTGTAGGGGGAGGTTACTATCAGAAGCGGTTTGACAATGTTTATTTTGTTACATCTGCTTGGCGGAGTCACGCTAGCTTACGACGGTTGCGGTGCTTGTTTTCCCTGTTGTTCTCATCTTCATCTCCCCCATGCTTACTCCTTTCCCAGGTCTATCTCCATTGCTGTGCCTTCCACCTCTCATGCCTCTCTCCCCAACTCATCTTCTCAACCTCACTTCTCTCCCTGTTGCATTCTCGGGCTCCCTCATCATGCCTCTCTCCCTTTCTATACTCTCAGACTCCCTCGTCCCGGTTTTGAGTGAGGGGCGGCGGGAGGTATCTTTTCATGTTTTGCAAAACAGGTATAGTTAGCACTTTAATGAACAGGCATGCTACTGGCTTCAAAACAAAAGCTATTTTGTGTGTTCTTACTGTCTCTTCGGTAATTCTCTGCTATATATAATTTGTATCTCCCCCCCTAAGACAACAATAATAAACAAAACGGTACCCGCAAATTATGCATTATATGCGCAGTGGCTTTTCCAAACCCTGTAATGACGCTTGCACCGTTTACAATCAGGCACTGGGTGTGGCGCAGCGTCCAGCGCTGCCGACTCGGAAGCCGGGTCCCGGTTCGAATCTCACTACGTCCTGATAGTCTGGGCAATTCACTTAACCTCCTTGTGACCATGTACAGCACTTGGATGCCCTCACCAGGAATAAGCGGCGCTATATACATCTTCAAATTAAACTAGCTCAGGTACATGCGTCCGTTACCTAAGCCACACTAATATTGTTTAATTGCCGCACAGGGCGGCTCACTTGAAATCCCATCACGGCAGTCCTGCCATCAAAGATGGAAAAAACAAACATTTGGGGAGGGCGCCCCCTTCCTCACTGTCCTTAAACCCAGCCTCGATCAGTGTCACCGAGAAGCATTCATTAAATGCAATTGATTCTCTTTTCGGTCTCTGACACGCTGCAGAGGAATGCCAGCTAATCACAGGGTGTTAATTGGGGCAGCCAGACACTTGGCTTCCCATTAAACACCGCCAGCACTTTCTGCAGGGAGCAGGCTGTGGGGTTTTAAAAGCTCTGCTACTAGCTGATAAATTCAAGCACTACAAAAGCATTGATCAATGTCTTGAGGTATTTTATTTTTGCCATGTAAACTTTGGCATCGTGGACATGAACAAAGATGTATTAGATGGTAATGCAGGGTTTATCTTTTCTGATGTGGCGGGTGTAGCATATGAAAACGCATTGTAAGGCCACTTACAATGAAGGCGCATCTTTTCGTATTACAAACAAAGGCGGCATCTGTACTGATAATACGGAAGCGGAAGCGGTCCATCTCAACCCCTCCCGCGCCCATTTGGTCTCTAATCGTAACCTGAGAGGTGTTAATAGCGCTGGGCTCTCAGTCGCCACGGAGTGGGATTTTTTTTTCTGTCAGAGTTGAGCTATCTCTCATTTCTCTCTCTCGCGAACAGTCTAATTGGCATGGTTCACAGCAGGGGGTTCAAATTTGATGTCAGTTACACCGTCGCATTTACTGCCTACAGTGCTTAGTTCTCTTTTTCAATTTTCACAACTTGTCTGAGTTTTAGGTCGCTATATTATGTTCACATTACCCAAGCGCCTGTTACCTTTTGCCAATGGATGCCATTAGATGTGAAGACGTTTACTGTCGGATGCTATTTTCATATGTTGAACCTGCACTGTGTCTATCACTGAGCCACCTGGCGCTCGCGCATGAAACAGAGCGCACCATATTTTAAAGCTGCTCTGATAGGGCCTGTCCAGGAACATGAATACCGTCTGCTCAGTCTTAGTGTTGCCAAGAATACAGTATATAACAGCTCTTGAAATACATGCTTGCTTCCACTTGCTGTGACTTTTGACATTGCCCATGAATATCTTTCGGACTCTGCTGATTCTTTTTTAGAAACATGCTGCAAGCAGACAGCAGACGCATGATGGGCGAGAAATGCTCTCCAGATCTGAAATGCTTTTTTTTTAACACTGCACATTTAAACGACTCTTTCCAAAGACGCTCTTCAGGCTGTATTTTTGGTAATGTTTGTTAATTGATAAATAGTTCCAGAAATTTAACAGCATGTAACGTCACAGCATCACTCAGCGCCACAGAATCACTCAGCACCACTGAATGCCGCAGCACCCCTCAACACCATGGCACCACTCAATGCCACAGCACCACTCAATGCCACAGCACCACTCAACGCCACAGCCCCACTCAACGCCACAGCCCCACTCAACGCCACAGCCCCACTCAATGCCACAGCACCACCCAACGCCACATCACCATTCAATGCCACAGCATCACTCAATGCCACAGCACTGCTCAACGCCACAGCACCACTCAATGCCACAGCACCACTCAACGCCACAGCACCACTCAATGCCACAGCACACTCAACGCCACAACACCACGCAACGCCACAGCATCACTCAACGCCACAGCACCACTCAATGCCACAGCATCACTCAGCACCACTGAAGGCCACAGCATCATTCAGCACCACTGAAGGCCACAGCATCACTCAGCACCACTGAAGGCCACAGCATCACTCAGCACCACTGAAGGCCACAGCATCACTTAGCACCACTGAAGGCCACAGCATCACTCAGCACCACTGAACGCCACAGCACCACTGAACGCCACAGCATCACTCTGTGCAACCATTCAACAACAACTGGTTCTAAAATGTTCTCTCAATATTTCAAGCTTTATTACAAATGTCACAAAAAGATGTTAATATTTCACTACTGTTCTTGGATTTTCATCACAATAAAATACACTGAACATAATCTTCCCAAAAGTTATTTACAAAACTTTAAGCTATTGCCATTATATATTACAATAACTTTTATTTAAGTATTAATTATTTAAAAAAGCCATTGTTATTTGTAATGTTAATACATATAAGTCATGTAAATACAACACATTTTGCATTACAAATGCTATAGGTGTCACGTTTGCAAAAGTTAAAACTACTGGCATTGTAAATGAAAAAGCTATTAATTTCGCAATTTTCAAAACCAACAAATAAATAATAATTTTGTCATTTACAATACCAATAGCTCAAACTTTCTTAATGCAAGACTTATTGCATTGCAAATGCTTGTTTTGTGGTGGTCTCTTGTTTGTCGTTTTGACTGCTCCGTAGGGGTCTGTTGCCTTCTCTTCCGCTCTCATCCGGTGGTTTTGGGTGGCTCTCCTTTTGGTGCCTGTTTCAGTCAGTGGTTCCCTCTCGTTCGTTTCGGGGCGTTTTTCTGGTTTGTTGTAGTGTCTTGGTCCGCCTTTCCGGTTGTTTCCATGGGTGTTTGGCTGGCCGACCTCTTGGTCTTCCCCTCGTGCCTTCTTTTCTCATTACCGGCTTGGGGGTTGGTGCTTCTTGCCATTGCCTCTTTGATTCTGTACTCAGTGGTTTCTTGGGGTGTATATCTCCCCTTTGTTGTCACTGTTGTTTTTTGTTGTGCTGCCTTCCGCGTGTGGGCTGTGTTTCCTATCCATGAAGCTGATATTGCTTTGGTATCTGCTCATTAGTGATTACTGTGGCGAGGAAGACGGACGAGGAGGTAATGCCCCGGTTACTTACTGGTAATCTTCATTACTCCGAGTCCTAGTCTTCCTCGCCACAGTATAGTTTCCCTTCCCTCCCGGCCCTTTTTTGCGGCTTCATGTATGCGGCTTTGGTTTTCAGGTCGTGCTGTGGCTCTTGTATCCTTTTATGTGATTGGTGGTTGCCGCTGTGGGCCATGTTGGAGGGATAGGGAGACATGTATGTTAACTTTGCTTGGAATTTCTGTGGGAGCAGGATGCTCATTAGTGATTACTGTGGCGAGGAAGACTAGGACTCGGAGTAATGAAGATTACCGGCAAGTAACTGGGGCATTCTGAAGCAGTGTATATTTTGTCTTATATATCTTTTAGGAGACCCCCCTATATTATGCCTTTGCTCACTTGCATTATTGCATAAGCCATATAATTTGTAATCATTTTCAAGACCTGATACATTTTTTTTCAATTATTGTGCGACGATGTGTATTACATTTATCATATGTTTTAATACTATACTTCTAATTAATATATTCATGTATTTATTTAAATAGATTATGCTTAGGGCAAAGTATAATAGCTTAAGGCTTTAACATGAATGTGCAGGTGAATTCTCAAGTTAATTCTCTCACCTTACATCATGTTCACTAACTTTAGTTTTCTCAAAACAAACAGTTCAGAGAGATGGTAATAGCTTTTTACAGCCCTCTCTATTGGAGAGATCAGAGTTACGTGACCATCCCAGCCAGTAGAGGATCATGGCTCCATTCTCAGTCACAGGAAGGTTATTTGGGCTGTTAGTCTCCACATATTTTCCTGTAAAGTTGTAGCATAGCCTTGTCTTGAAGACAGGCCCACAAATTTGCAAAACCTTTGATAATCAGGAGCCATATCCTAATCGGCTGTGCAGGTTAAGCACAGAGCCGAGTGCTTGTTTTAATGCGCATACAGTGAGGAAAGTGAATTCACTCAACAAGTCCTGGAAAATATGGGACCCCTCCAGATCCTGGTTCCGGCAGATATTTGTGGACTAATGGAAACATGTTGAATTTGTCCTGGTGTCATTTCCCGCCACTGGAACACAATTCCAAAATATTGTCTAACTTTTCTGTTCAGTGTGGAAAACTGCAGGCAGCGAAGGGAGGGGGAGGGGGTCTGCGTTTAAAATTCAGCCTCTCACAAACTAGGGCCTGATTTAGAGGGCCATCAACACTTCATTTGTTCAAGTATCATCCTGCCTAGGAGCCATCTGGAGTTGAACGCCAAGATGCCAATGCAATGGAAGGAAATAAACGTAACACCGCTTCTCACTTCAGAAGTACTTAAGAGAAACTATGGCTTAGAGGCACACTTTGACTTTGTTTAGCCCCTTTATGTAAGATATGTGCATGCACTTTAAGAATGCGAGATATATCTAACTGTATGGGTAATTACACAAATATTGGTTTCAATGACTCCAACTACATTTTTATTGTAATCTTTTATAGTGCTACTCCTCTTATTTTAGGGTCTTAGAGCACTTTACATCACACACACACAGGCACAATAAATCATACAAGTGTGTAAATCAAAGTACAGGAAATGTTGCATAAGACAATGAGGGTTAGAAGGGGTAGGAAAATCAAAAATCATCCATACTTGTAGACAATACATGTTAAGAGTGAAGGATGGGAGACGCAGTGAATGTGGTTGCCTGTACTTACAAGACTTTATTTCTTCCCAAAGAAGCCCTTTTTGTATTCTTGCAAAAACAAGCATTTGACAAAAAAAATAATAAGTATCTAAACCCATGGCTTGCAGTTTGTCAGTAAATAGATCATTGTGCTATGTTAGAAGGTTTGCCACTTGTGAACTGTATTTAACAAAATTCCCTACCGGAAATGGATTAAACCAGTATGCAGACTTATGAGGAACGGGCATGTTCTGATTGGCTGAGGCAAGGCCCTAGCCAGGCAAAACCTACCACTCCCCTCAGGGGTGGGTGGTTACACTCACTGTATAACCCATGCTCATCCTTGCATAGCTTGGCACTAAGCAGTCAGGCTTATAACAGAGACAATGTGTAAAGCATTGGCACAGCAATCTCACACAATAAATACACTGAGCATCACAAAAGAGTATTTACAGATGGTACATGTCTAAAGTTTGTATTTAACACACACATTAACTAACACAACATGAACATCATGTATTTCTGAGCATAAATCAAATTCGAAAATATCACTAGCAGTACTGGGACCAACCATGTTAAAAATGACGTCAGTAGTGTGTATACTTGGGAAAAATACTACTCCACCCCACAACACTCTTATGCAGTGCAAAACGTTGTCAAAACAAGGCCCACCCTAGCAATTATTCTAATTTGATGCCATTCAGTTAGAGGGTGCACCCCAGTTCACAACAATATCAGAAAAGTTTACACACAGATAATTACAACACTTTAAAATAGCCCCATGGGCTAAGGTCGCACGGGTAAAAACCAAAGTCAATCATAATACTCTTATGGCAAGGAATTAACGTGTAAGGAAGGCAACACCACTGGGCAGTGTAATCCATCTCAGGCAGTCACTCCTACACACTCACTCAGCACCGATATGAGGTGCTATGGATATCGGGCAAGTTCGTATGGTACGCACTTGCACACATGCACACAGCAGCCCATTACAGTGCACTGATATCCAGCAGGTCAGTTGATAATGCACTAGTAGACCCTGTGGCCCAAGTCCAATTCCATCCTTCAGCCAACCCCGACTAACCACGGGCTGGAGATAACGGAAACCTTCCCCCTCATACTAGGCTGATCGTGGCTGGAGTCACACTTAGTCAGAGCCCTGGGAAATACGGTCGGGGCAGGTAACAGGGCTAATAAGCTGGCAGAGGACAAATGGTAGTATCGCCACTACTTGGGAAGTTCAATCAAAGGACTCAACTCTGTGCATCACCCCAATTCTGCGAACTACACAGGCGGGGGAGCAAGCTGTCTTTTGACCCGCTTCTGATCGCCCTCAGAAGTGTTCTTTAATCCAGTCAGATACTCTCCCCACCCAGGCCTGATTCAGGCAATTCAACCTGGCAAAACGAAGTCGTGGGTGCCGAGTGAGAAGAAGGCAATATTCTGCGACTCCCTGGAAATGAGACACAACGACTGGTGCACATTGGTACGAGTGTCACCAGTCAGTTCTGATCGCACACAATGTAGATTTGCAGATTAAGCACCTCCCTGGAAATTAGGCACATCGTTTGGTGCGCATTTTGCTGAGTCACACCAGACAATTCTGGTCACACACAATGAAGAGTTACCAATTCTGTAACTCCCTGGAAATGAGGCACAATGTCTGGTGCACGTTGAGTTGAGTCACCAGACAATCCCTGTTACACACAAAGGTGCAAGTTCAGTGGTGCCACATGAGTGTCAGGCGTGTGCCCTTACTCGCGCACGCAAGTATTAAAAAACTACCAAAATGGCCGCTAAGTTCTCTTGTGCATGCGCGGGACGGGTCATAGTTAAATCCCGGCATGCATCAGGTGGCAATCGCTTCACATTGTTGTTTGTTTGTCCTCAACATACCTGCGGGCTCCGGGCGTTGCGTTTTCTGCAGGGCTGCTTCGCTGGTGTTGTTTTGGTGTTTCGTGTGTTCCTGGCGCCTTCTCTCGTCCTCGGCGGTCCCTCTGTGGTCCTGATGTTCGCGGGGCTCCCTCCGGCATCGGTGTCCCTCCCGCCCCTTGGTGTTCCTGGTGACTTCTCTCTTCCTTGGTGGGCCCTCGCAGTCCTGGTGTTCGTGGGGCCCCTACGGTGTCAGTTTTCCCTCTCTGGATTCCGGAGCCTTCAAGACTTACAAACCTGCATTTCAAAGAAGAAGAGAACATTGAATCATTTGGTTCATTCAGTAACAGCGCTCCTGCGCTGCTAATTTTTCTCTTATTTTGATGTTATTTACCTGTTCAGAGCTCCTGCTCTGTGGGGATCCGCTCTTTTCTTGTCTCTGGACCTTAAAGAAACCTGCTGTAAGGAGAATTTCAGTTATATTCAGTTTATTTCTTGGATGTATATTCAGCGTATTACACTAGAGCTAGGTAAATACACGGCTAAGCTTATACATATCAATAATCTAGAACAAGAAGAAAGAATATTATATTTATCATATGTTATTTGTTTCCTAGCATTAGGGATTGTTCCAAAACCATATAGAGACAACCACCCAAGACACATACAAGAAGGGAAACTCAAGGTAGTTATGTTAAAAGAAGTTTTAAAAATAAAGGTCATAGAGATCATACCGCTTTTTGTTTAATGTGCAAACTTTTCCTATTCACAGCCTACCACCTTCCCGAAGGTCCAGAAGTATTGAAGAACGAACCTTGTATCTTACCTTTTCCCTTGTTTTGTTTCCCTTCTTCCCCCTGGGTTACCATTGCTAACTGGCAGTGACTATATTGTCAGAGTCAAGTGGTGATTGGGTGAAGTTGAGGACTACACCTCAGATCCATGACGTTCCTGCGAAAATTACCTAGGTAAGATCTGACAGAACGCGAAGCCCAAAAGAATAGTATTTCTTTTTGCCCGAACGTCATGGATGTTAATCAGGTCACTCTAGCTGATTTGGTTCACATGTTCGGTAATCTTCAACTAGAAACCCAATCCCTCTCTACTAGGGTAGATTCCATACAGAGAGAGATGAGAACCGATCCAAGCAGAAGCCCTTCTAATCCAGGTGCACCTATTCCAGTGGTTCAAGTTACAACACCTCCGTCTGTTCCGTTGGCACCTCCAGAACGCTTTTATGGGGACACTACTAAGTTTGCTGCTTTCATTAGCCAGTGTCAGCTTCATTTTATGTGTAAGGCTTCTTGTTTTCCGACAGTCCAAGCAAAGGCAGCGTTTGTTATTTCATATTTAGGAGGATCTGCCGCTAATTGGAGAATACCCTTGATTGAAAAAAATGATCCATTATTACAAGACTATAGTGCCTTTAGAAACAAACTTAGGAAGTTGTTTGATAGACACACTTTTACCCACTCAGCTGACACTGAACTGTTAACGTTGAAACAGGGAACCAAGGATCTATCCTCTTACATTTCAAGGTTCCACTGATTTGATTAGTGGCCGAAGCAGGATATCCTGAGGAAAAGCGTAGTGCCTTATTCTACAAGTGGTTGAGAGAGGATTAAAAGGATGCTTTGCACACGTAGTAGATCCGCCCGACTATTGTACCGCCCTGGTTGACCTTGTAGTTAAGCTAGATCATAGAATGAATGAACGTAAAAGAGAAAGTGGTAGATCAGATGGGAGAGCATTTACCTATCGCGAAAAGAAACCTGATTCTGAGAAAACAATGGAAGAACCTGAACCTGTGCAAATAGGTAGTATTCGGGGGCCTCTTAGTGAGGAAGAGAAACAGAGAAGGCGTGATGGAAAATTGTGTCTATATTGTGGGAAACGGGGCCATATTCTTAGGGAATGTCCTGTTAAGTCAAAAACAACAAGACGATCGGAAAACTAGAGTGCCCGGAGTCTCAGGAGACACGGGCTTCGGGTAATTCAGGTTTAATTGTCTCATCAATGGAAGTAAGAGCTCCTCAGTACCGTCACTTTCTTCTGTCTGCTCGCTTAGAGTGGGAACAACAGGCTGTAGAGGTGAAAATTATGGTTGATTCTGGAGCCTCAGGTAATTTTATGGATGCTCAATGGGCTCAGAGTCAGAAGATCCCTTGGGTACCTAAATCGTTCTGGGAAGATGTTACAACTATTGACGGTTGTACACTAAAATCTGGCCCCATTAAGCACACTACGATTGATGTGACGTTAATAACAGAGAAACATCAAGAGAAGATAACGTTTGATCTTATCCAGTTCCCTCAGTTTCCAGCAATTATAGGACTGCCCTGGTTATACCAACATAGTCCATATATTGACTGTAGAAATAGGACTTTAACTTTCTAAAAGGATTATTGTAAGGAACACATCCGACCTTATCTAAGTGATACTGAAAGAAACATACTATCCATAACTATAGACAAAGGAATATTGCCCTCCATTTATGATGATCTCAGAGACATATTTGACAAAGAACAAGCCACTGGTCTCCCTCCACATAGGGTTCATGATTGTAGAATTGACCTACAGCCTGGAGCTTGCATACCTAACTGCAGAGTGTATTCCTTGACAGAAAAAGAGAACGTGTATCTGCGAGAATCTTAGACGAAATGTTGAGAATAGGGTTTTTTCACCCCTCTAGATCACCTGCTTCATCTTCTCTTTTTTTTATTCCAAAGAGAGGAGGGGGTCTTAGATGTTGCATAGACTATAGAGCATTGAATTCTATTACCATCAAGAATAGATATCCCTTGCCCTTAATCACCTCCCTCCTTGACAAAATAAAAGAAGCCCAAGTCTTTACCAAACTAGACTTGCGAGGGGCATATCATCTGGTGAGAATCAAGGAGGGGGATGAGTGGAAAACAGCCTTTTGTACCAAGTATGGGCTGTAATAAAAACTTGGTAATGCCTTTTTAGCTGTGTAATGCCCCTTCCCCGTTTCAGTTTTTTATTAACGAAGTACTAAAAGACATGTTAGACCTCTTCGTTGTTGCCTATATTGATGATCTATTGATTTATTCCCCGTCTGTGCAAGAACATGTAATCCATGTAAGGAGAGTATTGGAACGCTTGCCAGACAACCATTTATATTGCAAACTAGAGAAATGTCATTTCCACACTCAGCAAATAAGTTTCCTGGGATACATAATCTCCCCACAGGGACTTAGTATGGATCCAAAGAAGGTGGAGGCCATCCATCGTTGGCAAGCACCACAAAAAATCTAAGAGATCTAGAGCTTTCTTGGCTTTGCCAACTTTTACAGACAATTTATCTGTAATTTCTCTGAGTTGGCCTCCCTGATAACTAAACTTCTAAAAAAAGGTGGACTACCGAGGCGGAGGTTGCCTTTTGCAGACTCAAAGAAACTTTTACGCAAGCACCTATACTACGACATCCTGATCCTTCAAGTCCCTTTGTAGTAGAGGCTGATGCATCACAAAGTGGCAGTACTCTCCCAAACAGATTCCTTCATCCAGTAGCTTATTACTCACGTAAACTATCTCTAGCTGAAAGCAATTACTCTATTGGGGACAAGGAATTATTAGCCATAAAAAGAGCGTTTGAAGAGTGGAGGCAGTATTTATTAGGAACAAACCATAAGTTCACAGTCCTAACGGATCATCGTAATTTGCAATTTCTGAAATCTGCTAGGGCTCTATCTATGCGGCAGCTACGATGGACTCAGTTTTTTAGCGACTTTGATTTTGTTATACAGTTCCAAGCAGGAAGGAAGCATGGGAAAGCAGATTCCCTGTCCCGCTTAGGTTATGAACCATTAGAACTAGATGGAGACCCCCCCCCCCCCCCCCCTCTATAATAGCCAAAGAAAAAAAAATCAGGGCTGTGTATTCTGAAGAAGCCTTCCTACAAGCAGTGAAGGAAGTACAGGCAACCACAGACATGGAAAAAATAATTGGCACACAAGGAGCTTTTATAGATCAGGACCTGACTTACGTTCAGGAAAGATTAGTACAACCCACCCAAGAGCTAAGATTAAAGGCGTTAGAATTGTGTGATACTCATCCCCTTGCCGGGCATCCAGGTCATAAGAAGACGCTAGACCTATTACAGAGACATTGTTGGTGGCCTGCAATGGGAAAAGACACAAAAAATATATACAAACATGTCATGTATGTGCCCAGGGGAAAGTTTCTCATCAGAACCCAGCAGGATTATTACAACCTATACCCACGCCACCTGGTCCTTGGCACACTGTGTCCTTAGACTTCATTGTTGAACTACCCCGGAAAAATAAAGGGAATACCACTCTTCTTGTAGTAGTAGACCTGTTGATCAAGATGGATCATTTCATCCCTACGAAAACCCTCCCTACTGCTTGAGCCTGGCCATAGTCTTCCTGCAGTAAATAGTACGTTTACATGGCCTTCCCTCCATTTTGATATCAGACAGGGGGGCTCAGTTCATCTCCAAATTTTGGAAGGGAATGGGAGAGCTATTACAGATAGATATATGGCTATCCTGGAGTCACCATCCTCAGACAGATGGCCTAACCGAGAGGGTCAACCAATGTTTTGAACAGTATATCAGGTGCCAGGCATTACACACACATGCAGACTGGGATGAGATGGTACGGTTAGCCGAGTTTTCTTATCGTACTCACCCCGCTTTCTTACTCTAGTTCAACCCCTGCTGCTACAGATTTTGTTAAGGAGCTGCAAGACGTACACAAAACCACACAAGTAAACTTGGAAAGGGCCAAGGCTGGTTACAAGAGGGGAGCGCATGTTCACAGACGCTCAGAGCCTGGATACAAACTGGGTGATGAGTTCTGGCTAGCCACAAGAAACTTAACATTGAGAGGATCCTGCAAGTTTAAGCCTAAGTACATAGGTCCCTACAAGATTTGTAAGGTAGCGAACCCTGTGGCCATGAAATTAGATCTTCCAACCTCCCTTCTGAAACCAGTGGAACCCGGTACACGCCTCCCTCATGCTCCTGAGCCTGTGATGGTGAATGACGAACAGGAATATGAGGTCGGAAAAATTGTAGATTCACGTAGGGTGAGGCGTAAACTTCAGTATCTGAAACATTGAAAGGGTTACGGTATTGATGAACGCACTTGGGAACCGGCCAGTCATGTTCATGCCCCTCCGTTGGTGCGTCTCTTTCACAGGAGACATCCTGACAAACCCAAACCAGTAGGTGGGTCTTTAGGAGGGGTGTACTGTCAGGCGTGTGCCCTTACTTGCGCACGCAAGTATTAAAAAACTACCAAAATGGCCGCTAAGTTCTCTTGCGCACGCATCAGGCGGCAAACGCTTCGAGTTGTTGTTTTTTGTCCTCAACATACCTGCGGTACTCCAGACGTCGCGTTTTCTGCGGGGCTGCTTTGCTGGTGTTGTTTTAGCGTTTCGTGTGTTCCTGGCGCCTTCTCTCGTCCTCGGCAGTCCCTCTGAGGACCTGGTGTTTGCGGGGCTCCCTCCGGTATTGGTGTTCCCCCCACCCTTGGTGTTCCTGGTGACTCCTCTGTTCCTTGGTGGGCCCTCGCAGTCCTGGTGTTTGTGGGGCCCCTCTGGTGTCAGTTTTCCCTCTCCTGATTCCGGAGCCTTCAAGACTTACAAACCTGCATTTCAAAGAAGAAGAGAACATTGAATCATTTGGTTCATACGGTAACAGCGCTCCTGCGCTGCTGAGTTTTCTCTTATGTTGATGTTATTTACCTGTTCAGAGCTCCTGCGCTGTGGGCATCCGCTCTTTTCTTGTCTCTGGACCTTAAAGAAACCTGATGTAAGGAGAATTTCAGTTATATTCAGTTTATTTCTTGGATGTATATTCAGCGTGTTACACTAGACCTAGGTACATACACGGCTAAGCTTATACATATCAATCATCTATAACATATGTTATTTGTTTCCTAGCATTAGGGATTGTTCCAAAACCACGTAGAGACAACCACCCAAGACACAAACAAGAAGGAAACTTAAGGTAGTTATGTTAAAAGAATTTTTAAAAGTAAAGGTCATAGAGATCATACCGCTTTTTGTTTAATGTGCAAACGTTTCCTATTCACAGCCTACCACCTTCCAGAAGGTCCAGAAGTATTGAAGAACGAACCTTGTATCTAACCTTTTTCCCTTGTTTTGTTTCCCTTCTTCCCCCTGGGTTACCATTGCTAACTGGCAGTGACTATATTGTCAGAGGCGAGTGGTGATTGGGTGAAGTTGAGGACTACACCTCAGATCCATGACGTTCCTGCAAAAATTACCTAGGTAAGATCTGAAAATGAGGTAGAATGGGGCGTGCTACGGGTACACCCCCACCTCTGAGGGCCACAACCTGTGAATCGCACACCACATACAATGAGCATGCAGTTGTCATGTCACACAAGAGAGATGTTGCACGATCGACGAAGAGGGCCACATTGGTTCCCACAACCAGTGAATCAACTCACCACCAACAAGACGCTTATGCGTATCGAGGCCCAATGATACAGATGTGGGAAGTGCTTTTAGGGCTCCACAGCAGGCAATCCTGTATCCAGGCACAAGTCTTAGTTCCATGCTCACACTGCTCTACAATTTGGAATTGAACAGAAGACGTGGTCACCTAAGAAGGCACTGCTCTCCAGGTTTAACAGGTAGATGTTGTGGGTCCCTTGTAGGAGGTCTTTGATGTCTCTGAGACTACCACAAGAGAACAAGGGGCAAACCAACAAGCCCTTGGAGAGCACATATCAGGATGCCACATACCAGCCGGTAGACTGTCCAGGCCAGCCACTATTCCGGAAAGGTATACAGTCCCTTCTAATGGCAGTAATGTTCCATGTGCACAACAGATTACTCTGGCAGTGTGCACCACGCAGGTCCAGGATCTCCAGTCCAAGTTCAAGTTCAAGTTCGGGCATTTATATAGCGCACTACTCACCCAGAGGGTCTCAAGGCGCTAGAGGGAGGGGTTCATTATTTGTCGAATAGCCAGCTTTTCAGTTCTTTTCTGAAGGAGATGTGGTTCTGAGTAAGGCGGAGGTGGGTGGGGAGTGAGTTCCAGGTCTTGGCAGCCAGGAAGGAGAAGGATCTGCCACCCATGGTGGATTTTCGGATGCGCGGGACTGCGGCGAGGGCTTGATTGGATGATCTTAGTTGGCGGGTGGGTTTGTAGAAGGACAGTCGAGTGTTGAGGCATTCGGGTCCTAGATTATGAAGGGCCTTGTGTGCGTGGGTGAGAAGGCGGAAAGTAATTCTTTTGTTGACGGGAAGCCAGTGGAGGTCTTTTAGGTGTCCGGTGATGTGATCTTGGCGCGGGATGTCTAATATGAGTCTCGCTGACGCGTTTTGGATGCGCTGGAGTTTTTTCTGTAATTTTGTTGTAATTCCGGCGTAAAGTGTGTTGCCATAATCCAGACGACTCGTGATCAGTGCATGGGTGACAGTCTTTCTTGTCTCGAGGGGGATCCAGCGGAAGATCTTTTTGAGAATGCGAAGGACGTTGAAGCAAGAGGACGAGACAGCGTTGACTTGTCTGGACATTGAGAGAGAGGAGTCTAGAATGAAGCCAAGGTTACGTGCATGGTCTGTGGGTGTGGGTGCTGAGCCTAGAGCAGAAGGCCACCAAGAGTCGTCCCAAGCTGAGGGTTGAGGATCCTAGGATGAGCACTTCCGTTTTGTCTGAGTTGAGTTTTAGGCGGCTCTGTTTCATCCATTCGGCTACTTCTTTCATGCCTTCGTGAAGATTGGTTTTGGCGGTGTTGGGGTCTTTGGTGAGGGAAAGGATTAGCTGGGTGTCGTCGGCGTAAGAGATGATGTTGAGGTTGTGTTGACGCGCAATAGAGGTGAGAGGACTCATGTAGACGTTGAAGAGGGTGGGACTTAGTGAGGATCCTTGAGGTACGCCGCAGATGACTTCGGTGGCCTTTGAGTAGAATGGGGGAAGTCGGACTCTCTGAGTTCTTCCAGCTAGGAACGAGATGATCCAGTTCAAAGCTTTTCCTTGTATGCCGATGTTGCTGAGGCGTTGTATAAGGGTGCTGTGGCAGACTGTGTCGAAAGCGGCGGAGAGGTCGAGTAGGATGAGGGCCACTGTTTCTCCGTTGTCCAGGAGTGCTCGGATGTCGTCGGTCGCTGCAATGAGGGCGGTTTCGGTGCTGTGTTTGGCTCGAAATCCAGATTGAGATGGATCAAGGGAGTTGTTGGATTCAAGAAAGGCGGCGAGCTGGCTGTTGACGGCTTTCTCGATGACTTTGGCCGGGAAAGGGAGGAGGGATATGGGTCGGTAGTTTTTCAGTTCTGAGGGGTCTGCTGTGGGTTTTTTCAGAAGGGCACTGAGTTCGGCGTGTTTCCAGATTTCAGGGAAGGTGGCAGAGTTGAAAGAGCAGTTGATGACATCGCGGAGTTGGGGTGCGATGATGGAGTCAGCTTTGTTGAAGATGTGGTAGGGACAGGGGTCAGAAGGCGAGCCATAGTGGATTGAGTTCATGAGGCGAATGGTGTCTTCAGTGGTTATTGGGTTCCAGGCACTGAGGTTGTTAGTTGGAGGAGTGGAATCTGAAGGGGGTGGGGCGGGTTGATCACTGGGAGTATTCTTGAAGCTGTTGTGGATGTCGGCAATTTTGTTGTAGAAGAAGGAGGATAGTGCGTCGCAGAGGTCTTGGGAGGGAGTGATGTCGTTGGATGCTGCGGTGGGGTTAGTGAATTCTTTGACGATATTGAAGAGTTCCTTGCTGTTATGAGAATTGTTGTCGAGACGGTCCTTGAATGCTGATTTCTTGGCAGATCGAATCAGTTGGTTGTGTTTGCGGGTGGCTGTCTTGAGGGAGGCCATGTTGTCTGAGGTTGGGTTTTTTCTCCAATTCTTCTCCATGTTGCGGCATAGCTTCTTGGATTTTTTAAGTTCATCATTGAACCAGGGAGCCTTTTTGCTGGCTGATTTCAGCTGGTGCTTTTTCAGGGGTGCTAATTCGTCCGCACTGTGGGTAATCCATTGCCTGAGGTTGGTGGCCGCTTGGTCTGGGTCCATTGAGGGGGTGGGAGGGTTCTGGTTGAGTGATGTGAGGAGTTGGTCGGTGATGATTTTGTTCCAGTTTCTCCGGGGAATGGGTTGTGGACGGTTGAGGGTCAGGGTGGTTATATAGCTGAAGTGAACACAGCTGTGATCCGTCCAGTGGAGAGCTGTAGTGCGATCAAAGGAGATGTGCTTGCTGGAGGTGAAGATAGGGTCGAGCGTGTGTCCGGCTGTGTGAGTGGGGGTGTCAACAAGTTGTTTGAGTCCGAGATTGGCCATGTTGTCCAGAAGGGTGGTGGTGTTGCTGTCGAGTATGTTTTCAAGGTGGTAGTTGAGGTCTCCTAGAAGAATGTAGTTCTCGGAGGCGAGGGCGTGCGGGCTAACGAAGTCTGTGATGTCGTAGCTGAATTGAGTCCGGGTGCCTGGAGGACTGTAAATGAGGCTGCCTCTAAGGGTGGTCCTGGGGTCGGTGTGGATCTGGAAGTGGAGGTCTTCGGCACTTGCAAGATTGTCGTCGGAGCTGGTTGTAATTTTGATGGTGTTTCTGTGGACGATGGCGATGCCTCCTCTAGTTTGATTGGTGCGGTCTTTTCGAATAATCTTGTAAGTGTCCGGTATGGCTATGGCGATGTCGGGAGCAGAAGATGCGTTCATCCATGTTTCAGTAAGGAAGGCGATGTCAGGTGACGCAGTGTCGATTAGGTCCCAGAGTTCTGTTGCATGTCTGTGGACTGAGCGGGTGTTCAGTAGGATGCATTTCAGGCGGTTGGGTTCGGAAATGTGTGAGGAGGAAGTGGGTTTGGTGAGGGTCCTGAAGCAGCTGAACTTGCAGGAGAGGCAGGCGAATGGGCCGTGGGTACGTCCTGGGGTAGCTTCACAGCATTGTGGTGTGCGTCCGGGGTAGAGGGCGTGGAGGCCGCCAAAACCGCCTACTTTTCCACAAAAATCCTCAATTCTGCGCAAAAATCTAAAGATATCTTCGCCATCGTAGAAGAGCTCTCACATCCGGACAGGGTGACCATCAAACCTCTTCCGTCTCAATCACTTTGTGACTCCCTCAACTGTTTTTTAAAAGAAAAAATTACCAAAATCAAAAACAGCATTTCCTCCACTCCCCCGGCTATACCCCTCACTGAGGCTGCTCCCTCTATTAACCCTCATTCACTGACTCAGCTCCCCCCCATATCAGAAGATGCTTTCATCGCCTTGCTAACAAAGTCTCCTCTGGCTCCCCCACAGACTGCTGCCCCCCGCGATTCTCCGGGCCGCCTTTTCAGCTTGCCCCACCCTCCCACTGGCCCTCCTGAACAATTCCCTTCTGCTCGGTGAGGTCCCCAGCCAGTTTAAGAACGCGGAGGTAGTACCCATTCTAAAGAAACCCAACGCCGACCCTACGGTTATGGGCAACTTCCGTCCCTTCTCCCTTCTTCCCTACCTAAGCAAAGTACTTGAGTCATATGTCACCAGCATCCTCAATTCTTTTATTGAGAACTCCAACTTCTTGGACCCTCAGCAGGCTGGGTTTAGACCCGCCCATTCAACTGAGGCGGTCATTCTCTCTGTAATGGAGGAACTCCGTAGAGGCGCCGACTCTAACACCAGCCAAGCCTTAATCCTCTTGGATTTGTCGGCAGCCTTTGACACGGTCGACCACACCATCTTGGTCGACCGTGTCAAGGAGGCTGGTATCGGAGGGATGGCCCTTGACTGGGTCCGTTCCTTCCTGACAAACCGCCACCAATCTGTTCGACTCTCCCAATTTTCGGCGGACAGGATGAAACTCACCTGCGGAGTGCCACAGGGCTCGTCTTTGTCCCCTCTCCTTTTTAATCTATACCTTAGCCCCCTGATCCGCTCCCTCCGGGGAAGGAATGTCACTGCATTTAACTATGCAGATGACATTCAGCTCATTTTCAATCTTGACTCCTCACAGGAAGCGGCCCAGGACTTCCAGTCTACCCTCTGTCATATTAGCGAATGGATGGGCGCTCACCATCTCAAGCTTAACCCCGACAAGACGGAGCTCGTTCTTGTCGGAGGCCCAGCCAATCCCTGGAATTCTACCTTCTGGCCCCTTTCCCTTGGCCCCCCCTCGTCCCGCTGACAAAGTAAAAAGCCTGGGGGTCTATATCTCACATGATCTTTCCATGAATCATCAGGTCAGTGCTACAGTGTCTTCCTGCTTCCACCAGCTTAGAAAAATTCGAAAAATAGCCCACTTCCTGACCACTGAAGCTCTCACCCTGTCGTTGCTGGCATTAGTCATCTCTCGGATCGACTATGCCAACGCCTTGTATGCAGGCATTCCGCAGTATCAAATAAAGAGACTTCAGCTGATACAGAATCAGGCTGCCCGCCTGATCCACCATCAACCAAAACATCATCACGTCCGTCCCTTTCTCAAAGCCCTTCATTGGCTTCCTGTGTCGGAGCGCTGTAAGTTTAAACTTGGCTGCCTAACCCATAAATCATTGGCTGGCATCGGCCCCTCATTCATTTCGTCTCTTCTGCACCCGTACGCCCCTTCCAGACACCTCCGATCCTCCCACCACGCTCTCCTCCAGACGCCTAGGTTTAGGCGCAAAAAGCACGGAGGCCTTAGATTCTCCTTCTTGGCCCCCTCACTCTGGAACTCTCTACCGTTGGAACTCAGACTCTCCTCCTCCTACCCTCACTTCAGGTCTCTCCTAAAAACCCACCTCTTCCGCTGTGTCTATACATAAGTTCCCTCTTTCTCCCTCCTTTGTCTCCCCATGAGTTAGTGAACAGCGCCAAGAAACCGTCCGGTGAACGCTGCGCTCTACAAATCCTTTTTACATTACATTACATTACAGAGTAGCGGCATCATACGTGGTTCTAGTGGATTGGGAGTGGCGGGGACCAGGGGGACAGGCGCTGGGCGCGGTCCAGGCACGGACGGGCGCAGACGGGCTTACCTTTGGCGCACCTTCGGCGCGCATGGGGCGCGAACGCTGCGCGAGAATGCCTCTGTCATATATGGATGGAGGAGGGGGAGGGGTGAGGGAGGGTCAGCAGGGAGGCGGGGCGGGCTGTGGGGGCCGGGCTGTGAGGCACCAACAACAACAAAATTAAGCTTTTTTAAATGTCCCAATTATGTCACAATGGCACTCGTGCCCTCAGCGCTATGCAGAGTAGTTAGGCGGTAGTTAGGCAAATCAAAAACACAATGCAGATCAAGAAATACCATGGTAACGATACCTCACAGGAGCAGGGCGATGGGAGCGACCGCTTCTGAACTCGTCAGGACGGTCACAGCGCATACGGGGTCAGAGAAGGCTATGCAGTTCGTGGGATGGAGGGTCAGCAGGGAGTCGGGGCGGGCTGTGGGGGCCGGGCTCTGAGGCACCAACAACAACAAAATTAAGATGGCGGCAGCGTAGGGAAAAACAAAACTGGAGGTAGGCTGGGGCTCAGGTAATTGACTACGCTTGCTGCAGCTTCGCGCTATTGAAATCAGGGTTACAAGTTAAAAGCGCCATAAACACAATGCCCCCGAAGCGTTCCAATGCAGAGATCTTGGAGCGCCGTGTCAACAGTCCCCCAGAAGCTTTTTTAAATGTCCCAATTATGTCGCAATGGCACTCGCGCTGCAGCGCTATGCAGAGTAGTTAGGCGGTAGTTAAGCAAATCAAAGACACAATGCCCTGCTAAAGCATAGCACCAGTAGTCATACTGAAGTGTGCCTTTGAAGTTGGGGGTGGTTCAGATGGGTTCCCCTTGAACCACAGATGTCTCCCCCAAATTTCAGTCCTGTCTGCCATTGGCCTGGGGAATGCAGATCTTAATATTTAGTGGGACCATGATCTGGCTTCCAGAGGCCAAGTGTCAAAACCGTTACCTCCAATTTATCCAGCCAGGCGCTCAAATGGCAGGGGTCTGTCATTCCAGTTGCATGTCCAAGGTTTACAGCAGTCTCTGGGGAATACACAGAGGTGCTTTCCTATCCTCCAGGGTGGACAAACTAAAAGGCACACAAAGAGTTTTAGAGCAAAGAAAGGCACACTTTATAGAAGTGCCATTTCAAAGCTATTGATGACTAATCTCTATTTACTACAGGAGAGGGTTTGTCATTGTGAGTCCTATGATAGAAAACATTTTGAGGCTGCTCCACTGGAAGCCACTATTGCAGCTTTAAGTACCTTCAACCATTCGACCATGTTAACCTACGGGAGAAGCAAACCTCATAGGTAGCGAAAACACACATGGGTATTCCTCACTAACTAGGCAGGGAACACATGTGTGTTCCTGCCTTGCATTTCACCTAACACTTGCTTTACCCCTTATGACTTACCCCAGGGGTGCCCCAGTGGTAGTGAAAGGTCGCTTCAGGATTGGCCAGTGGTTTAGAATGGGCAACCTGAACATAGGTGCAATTTCGAACACACAGGCCTGCAATGGCAGGCTTGACACATGTTTATCAACAGCATAGGTGCAAGTGTGCACACACAATTCTGCAATGGCTTGTGACGATTAAAAACATCTGGTAAGCAC